>NC_056733.1:1190524942-1190579942 GCF_019279795.1 Protopterus annectens | reverse complement strand
CCCTTTTCTACTGTTCTGCAATCTCATATATATATATATATATATATATATATATATATATCTGTGTAGGCATGCCTTCTGCAGAAACAGATGTATTTATTGTTGGCATGTTTATTGGTATGAGTGGTGTGGGGTAGGTTGAAGTGCATTTATTTATGTGATGTGGGACCATGCATTTGTGTATTTTGCACTGATATTTTGCAGTGAGTTTTTGCATGACTGAAATTCAGTAACATGTGGGAGTATTGCCATGCATGATTGTGTATGACTGACTGCATCTGTGATCATTTATTTATTTATTTATTTTTTAATTTTCTTTCTTTGGATACAGTCTCTGTTAAGTAGATAGTCCAATATATAATGAATTATAGGCAATGCAGAATAATTTGAGTGATGCAGTGCAACTTTACTACACTAATTAATTGTAGCTCATTTTAGTATATAAATGCACATATTTTTAATAGTGGTAATGTGCCTTCAGCTAAGCACAGGACACTATTATTATTATTATTGTTATTATTATCATTATTATTATTATTATTATTATTCAATACAGCTTGGAAGAGACTGAAGATCCAACAGACGTTTTCTATACTTGTATTTTATGGAATCACTTTAATTTACTGCCATAGCAATGGGAAATTAAATGATATTACACGTTCAAAGTCACCAACTCCCCCGACCCCCCTTTAACTAGGGTCAATCAAAAAAACTTCTCCAAAGCTGATTACAACCACCTGATAGATGGTATAAACAGCATCACAACCCCCTCCCCCTCTCTAGGAACTGGCACCAGTATCCAAAACTATACAAAATTACTATATGAACATTTATATAGATGCATGGAATCAGGAAAAAAAGGCAGGAGTTAAAACTGGATGTGACAGAGTTAAAGATGTTAAGATTTGCACTGGGTGTGACGAGGATGGACAGGATTAGGAATAAGTATATTAGAGGGTCAGCCCAGGTTGGAAGGTTTGGAGACAAAGCCAGAGAGGCAAGATTACATTGGTTTGGACATGTGCTGAGGAGGTATGCTGAGTATATTGAGAAAAAGATGCTAAGGATGAAGCTACCAGGTAACAGGAAAAGAGGAAGGCCTAAGATAAGGTTTATGGATGTGGTGAGAAAGAACCTGCAGGTGGTTGGTGTGACATAGCAAGAAACAGAGGACAGGAAGGAATGGAAACAGATGATCCGCTGTGGCCACCCCTAATGGGAACAGCCAAAAGAAGATGATGATGATGGAATCAGGAATACCTGACAGGACTAAATCATCCTCCATAAGGAAGACTAAACCTGTCTGGTGGACATCTGCAATAAATAAACTCTATAACAAAAGAAAAAATTGCTGTCCAGGACCAAGAAGGTGCAGGTGCCAATTGGAAGCAATCTCTCCTTAGCCTAAACAAGCAAATAAGAGGATTAGTGAAATCCTCCAAAGCAAACTTTGAGTCCAAATTGGCCCCATCTACTAGAGACAATTATAAGGCCTTCTTCACATCTGTCCATAATCTCAAAGTTAGCACCCAGATCTGTTCAGAACTGGTGGTCAAAGACACCACATATACAAATGCCGTAGATATAGCAAGCTTCCTGACTGACAGATTTAGCAAAAATGTCACCCCTCTGTCCCCTCATCAGTAAATCCGGACATTCCCATTACCTGACCCCTTCCCCTTATATCTAGGGATCAGGTCATCACTGCTCTCTCAAAGGCAAAAAATACAGCCTTCATGGGACCTGATAACATCCCAGGCTACATCCTACATGAACTCAACCAGGACCTTGCAGCACCACTAGGCACCCTAAAGCCTTTTTGTTCCAGCTGAGTGGAGGACAGCCACTGTCATCCCCTTACACAAAGGTGGAGCATCCACTGATCCAGGAAATTATAGACCCATCAGCGTAACTAGTCTGCTCTGCAAGGCCATGGAAAGGATTATCATGGACCTCATTAACAAGGACATTAGCAACCTCCAAACACTCGATCCCACATAGTTTGGCTTCATCAAATTGGGGGGGGGGGGGCATGTCTGCTAAATTTGGTCATCTTTTTTGAGACAGTCACCAAAGCCATAGATGAAGGGAGGACAGTGCACACCGCCTACCTTGACCTGGCAAAAGCCATCGATACTCTTTCCCACTCAGGCATAATAAAAAACCTCTCTCAACTAGGCATCAGTCCATATGTTACCAGATGGGTAGCCAACTGGCTCACAGATAGAACCCACCTAGTCAAAATAGGGGAAGCCACTTCATGCATTAGACCCATATCAAGTGGCATACCCCAAGGTTCAGTTTTAGGGCCTCTGTTATTTGGGATATACATTTCTAAGGTACAGGTCAAAACCAGTGGGCTATGGCCGACCAAGTTTTCAGATGACTGCAAGTTGGGAGCTGTCATCAATTCTCCTAGTGATGTGGACATCCTCCAAGAGGGTCTCACTCAAACAAATGACTGGTGCCAGAAACATGGCCTCAAGATGAATACAAAAAAATGTATCATCATCCCCTTTGGGGATAGAAAGATGTCCCCACAAATTATCACATTAATAACAATGTTCTAATCACACAGTCAGTCGTGACAGATTTGGGCACCCAGATTGATAGCAGACTAACTTTTGACCACCATGTTGTTTCCAATGTACATAAATCTTTCTACATGGCCCACCTAATAAGTAAGGGTATCTCATCCAGGGACAAGGAGGTCATAACATCCCTGTATTCTTCCCTTATAAGGCCCATTATTGAGTACAATGTCCCATTTGGCATGTACCTTGCTAATCACATGCAGCAGCTGGAGAGACCACAGATGTTCCTCACAAGGAGAATCCAGGGCCTCAAAGATCTACCATACACAGATATGTTAAAAGCCCTATCCCTCTACTCTGTTTTATACAGACTCCTCAGAGGTGACCTCTGTCTGGCATACAAGGTGATCTCGGATCCCACCTTGATGGGACTGCTGCATATCCGCAAGTCAAGCTCCACTCGAGTAACCCACACACATGGTCTCAACCTGGTCTGTAACATCAATAGGACTTGCTGGCTGGACAGATTTGTGTAATAAAAAGCAAGTAATACTCCACAATGTCAGGAATTTATTCAACCTACAAAGCTTTTGGATAAACTATCCTTCATCAGTGTCTTAGACACTGAATAAATACCTGACATTGTGGAGTACTACTTGTTTTTTATTGCTGAAATTGCTTTTCGTGTTGTTCTCCACTTTACTGCTTTGGGACAGATTTGAGTCCCAGAGACTCCCCCATCTATGGAATAGACTCCCTCTCCATGTCAAGTAGAGTACTTGTTTACCACCTTTGAAGCACAATCTGGATAACTGGATGGGAAATAGAAAATACATGCCTGGGATTCCACCTGTGTCCCTGCTGGACAGTGGCAACAAATGCTGATTTGTCTATGCATGGGCTAAATTCTTGGCTAGGCTTATAAGGGCCTCAGGGGCAATAGCCTAGTAACTTCCTTTGATATTATGATCCTATGAACTTTGATTACATTTCACTGCTTTCAAAATCACTAGAAAAATTGACTTTAAATGATTTCTAAAATATAACATGGGCTTTGTTCTCATATACCACTGAATTAATTATTATTAACTCCATGTAATAAAACCTAAGATGCTGAAATTTAGTGGTAGCATTTCATAAACTGTAGCATTTTTCATTACCATTATGGATGCAATGCTTTATCACTCAGAGCTGTGGAATCAGGCAATTTCCTTTATCTGGCCTGACTTATGCCAAAAAGGAAACTCATCAGTTCCTAAGAACTACATATATTATTTTGCAGCTACGTCTGTATGCAGCAACGACCTGTAAACCAATAAATTTTGGCACAAATAAGAACAGAGAGTAAACATTTTTCCTGGCACTAAAACACTCAAAACACTTTGCAAATTATTACATAAAGAGATATAAGCACACTCTAATTTTATCTGTGATTTTAGTTTGGCTTCTTACCAGTATAGGAATTATCATGTCTAAAAATCAGTGTTGATAATGTTTAGCAAAGTCTTTTTTTTCTTGCATACCTTAATTGCTTTCAGATGCTTACAAAACTCAAGCTAAATTATTTTGTCATCACTTAAGACTTAAAATATTTTATTTGCAAAACTAATGACTTGCTACCCCAATGACGAGTATTTACTAACAGATAACATAGCTCTTCTGACTCAAAATGCATTTCTAGAATTGTTAGGACTTTTCCATGAGTCATTCTTAAGAATCACACATTCACATTCAATGCTCACTGAAAACAGTAGGTAGCCTTACTTGCTCAAGTTGCCATTTTACCTGTTTTGGTAAAATAATTAGCAGGCACACAGGGTTATTGTCTAATGCCACATGCTAAGATCATTGCCCCTGTCAGAAAATAGAGTGCTCCTCCTGAGAGCAATATTTTGGGCTATTGTGATTGAAAAACTAGATGTATGCACAGAGGTTTTTAAATTCTTACATCTTCTAGGATCTGTCAGAATTTACTTCTAGAATAAATCCATACTCTTAAGAAAAATTATACGTATAGTAAACTTCTGTGGCATAGAGGGCTGAAGCCTCAATAATTAAGAGGCAGATCCTGCCTCTTAAACTTGGTTGACTTTTTCGAGACAGTCACCAAGGCCATTGATGAGGGAAAGGCAGTCCATACAGCAGCCTACGACCTGGCACCTCAGGTATCATCGAAAACTCATCAGCTTGAATGTAAACCCATACATCACAAGATGGGTTGCAAACTGGCTAAGTGACAGAAGAACCCACAGGGTCAGAGCTGGAGCCATGTCAGGACTCAAAGCCTGTCTGTGGTGTGTGTCCACAGGCAGTCAGTCTGGGTCCACTCTTTGTTTGCATCTCTTCTCTTCTACAAGAGCAAACACAGGAGGGTTATATTATGGCAAAAGCTTTGCATGGGAAAAACAAGGCTACCCCTAGCTACCCATATAGCCAATCCACACACACAAAAAAAAAGTCAGAGAGAGATCTGGGGAGGTGACAGACAGTAGCCTTTGCTTTTGACACTGTTAACAAAGTAGTTAGAAAACCTTCTATATATCACCCCCTGATCTGAAGATTCACACACATCTAGATCAAAGAACTCCAGCTCTATTCAGTCTCATATATAAGGCCATGTCAAACCCAGATTTGATGAATATGCTTCACCTCAAAAATCTAGATCCCTCAGAACACAAAGGCGGGAGACTTAAACCTTGACACGGGTTATAAATAGAAGAGCGTGCTGGAGGGACAGATTCATCACCCAGAGACTCCTATGCTCTGGTCTTGTTCAAGAGGAATCTTGACCAGGATTACTTCAGCATCACTGCTTGACAGAGGCACAGCATTTTATTCAAACTAAAGGGGTGGCGAAAGCCACATAACTATGGGCTAGGCTTATAAATGCCCTTGGGCAGATAGCCTAGTATGAACCTATGAACCTATGAACCTATAATGGCCCAGGTCACCCAAGTATGCTTATGGCTCATGTGCTTGATAGAGCTGGTAGGGTGGATGGGAGTACTCATCCTGGGTGGAGGGAGCATGCTGATCATATCGCCTTGAGTGCTGGGTGGAGGCCAGGACCTGGAAAATCCACCAGTTTGGGAGCTGTGGATGGTTTGAGTAGACACAAGACCAGACTACTCTGCAGAAGTCCGAATGTGAGAAAGGGGTATGCTTTAGACAGGTCCTGTCACTGGTGTATGTTACCCTGTTGGCTGCTAGCTATGCTCTTAAAGCTGTTCTCTCTGACAACCAATGATTGTCTCAGCTTGGGTGTACTACTAGTTTACCTTTTTTTCCCCATGCCCTTTAAATCCTTTCAGGCAGTATCAAGAGAGCAGGAGGTTCCATGGGAGAGTAGCTAAGCTGATGGTCAGCTGGTTACAAAGCACCAAAAACAGGTAAAGAAAATTTAGATTTAGATGCAGCTGTATACATTAGTAAAAGTATATATATGTATACAGAGAGATAGATTTATACAGATATACGGAAGCATCACAATGGCTCTGATCATTTCATAAAATCTTATGAAATCAACATCAAGAGCTATAGTTTTGTAAAACAGGTAAATTAATTTAATTAAAAATAGAGTAGTAGAAAATACATTTCAAGAACTGCATCCAAGCTCTTTTCTACTGGTCTTCTTTGTTCATAAATTTTTATTATCTCTAATTAAACAATATATACAAATGTCATAAAATAGCTCTTTTTGTTTAATTTCACAACTGCTAAATGGAGTATAATTTTTATTGGTACCTCAGCAGTGATTAGCAAGATAGAGTTCATTGCAACACAATAACCGCCTCTTTTCTTGTTTTGAACAATGACAAATGCATGAATATATTTTTATAAAATGGTAGAAAAAACTTCGGCCAGGATTCAGATAGATTGTCACCACCACAGGTAATGTGATATTTAGAGACATGATAAATTCACAGAGTAACATCTCATTAGTGGCTCACTATCATGTACCTGAATCAAATACTGCATTGTTAGACCTAAATGCTCTAGTTTCCCTCTACTAGTCCATGCAGTGCTATTGCACAAGCACCTTTGAACACATGCATGACTCACTAACACACACACACTAGTGCCTTTTTTAGGCAAGGTTCAAATGACAAATTCACCACCATATCAGGTACAAGCAAGCAAAATCTGAGAGTAATGCTACTCAATGCTAGAAGTCTAAACCTCCAACTGCACTCACTCAAGGCACTCCTTAAAATGGAGAATATCAACAATTTTGCAGTGATAGAGACCTGGTTCAAGGCTCCAGAGAGCACCCCTGCATTACCAGGCTATAATTCATACCACACCTTTCGGCCACTTAACCTGGACCGAAACATTAAAGGCGTAAACGTGTCCATATTCATTAAGGATATCCATACCTCCAGGCTAGTTGCTCAGCATAATGCATCCCAGATTATCCAAGTGCAACTAACTCTGGGAAAGACCGCAATCCAAATTGTAGCTTGCTACAAATCCCCCACCATGCCCCAGGATTCCCACTCCTCATTTCTTGATACACTGGAAAATATTAGGGTATAACCCAACACCCTAAAAAATGGGCGATTTCAACTACCCCACCATTAACTGGGAAATTACTCGTACCAACTGTTTTGCTCAATGTTTTCTGGAATTCATAAATTCCAGTGCCTTGGATAAAATTATCCACACCCCCACTAGGGGCAGCAATATCCTAGACCTGGTCATTACCAACATGGGTGACCGGTATTCCACACCAGAGGTCAATTCCTCGTTGGTCTGATTTGACCACAAGCTAATCACCCAAGACATCCACATCCCGCCCCCACCCCCCATTATGGAAACCACCATAAAAAAGTTCTCCAAAGCCAACTTCACACTTCTTAAGATAGAAGCAGCAAACTTCACAACACTCATGCAGACAGACAATAAAGGTACGACTGTTGAATCCTACACAAATGCACTTTATAAGCACTTACACACTTACACAAGTGCATGGATCATGCTATCCCCAAACAGAACCAAGATGCTATCCTCCAAAAAAGGAAGCCAATCTGGTGGTCCCCTGCCATAAACAAACTCTACAACAGAAGAAAGAAACTGTTGCAAAAAAGAGTAAAATCCCATGATTGAAGGAACTCCCTGGTCAGCCTCAGTAAGAAGCTGAGATCCCACATAAAATCCTCCAAAGCTAGTTACGAAAAGAAAATCGCCACTGATTCTAAAGACAACCACAAAGCATTCTATAGCTATGTCAAGAATCTCAATGGCAACACTCAGATCTGCTCTGAGTTACAGCACAATGGCACTAAATATACAGAACCAACTGATATTGCCAACATCCTGGCAGATAGGTTCAGTGCTAACTTTGCCCCCCTCTCACCCCCTAAAGGGTCCATCTCTATACCGGAAGAATGCAAACTTCCTGTAATCATGGCTGCAAAGGTAAAAAACAGTCTCCAAAGCCAAGAACACAGCATCCATGGGACCTGACAACATCCCAGGCTGTGTTCTACATGAACTACAGAATGAACTGGCACCCCACCTAAGTACCATGTTCAATCATAGCCTCACCTCATGCTTTTTGCCCACTGAATGGCACACAGCAATGGTTTCCCACTCCACAAAGGAGAGCCACCACAGACCCAGAGAACTACTGCCCCATTAGCCTGACAAGCCTAGTCTGCAAGGCCATGGAACATATCATCATGGAACTTTTAAAGAAAGACATTGGTAATCTCCATACTCTGGACACCACCCAGTTCAGATTTGTAAAATGCAGATTATGTCTCCTAAACCTGATAGACTTCTTTGAAGCAGTCACCAAAGCCGTAGACAAGGGTAAGATGGTTCACACAGCCTATCTAGATCTTGCCAAGGCTTTCAACACCATCCCCCACTCTGGAATTATAGATAAACTCACAAAACTAGGTATAAAGTCCTATGTCACAAGATGGGTTGCCAACTGGCTCACTGACAGAACCCACACTGTGAAAGTAGCAGACTCCAAATCAGACTTCAGACCAGTGACAAGTGGACTACCACAGGGTTCACTCCTGCATCCTGGGTCCTCTCCTGTTTGGTATCTATGTCACTGAAGTACAGGCTAACACAGAAGTCTTTGGCTAACGAAGTTCGCAGATGACTATAAACTAGGAGCCATAATCGAAACTCCTAATGATGTGGACATCCTACAAAAGGGCCTCATTGAGACAGATGCCTGGTGTCAAAGCCATGGCCTCAAGCTCAATGCCAAAAAGTGCATTGTCATCCCCTTTGGTAAAAACTCTGTACCCATGAACTACCACATAGGCGGTAGTCTACTTAACACTGAAAGTGTGATAAGAGACCATGGAACACAGGTGGACAGTAGTCTCTCTTTTGATAATCACATCGCCACAGTAGTCAGGAAATCCTTTTACGTGGCACACCTCATCACAAAAGGTTTCTCATCCAGGAAAAAAGAGGTCATTGTTCCCCTCTACTCGTCACTCATTAGACCCATTATAGAGTACAATGCACCTTTTGGTATGTACCTCACAAGACATCTACAACAATTGGAAAGGCCACAGAAATGCATCACAAAAAGGATTACCAGCCTCAAACAGATGCCCTATGCAGACCTTCTCAAAAAACTCCAGCTTTACTCCATTGCATATCACATACTCAGAGGCGATCTCTGCCTAACATACAAAGCTATGTCAAACCCAGAGCTGTTGGACATGCTTCACTTAACGAAATCCCAGTCCCTCCAAACTACATGCTCTAGGGACCCAAGCCTTGTCACTACAATAAACATAACATGCTGGAGGGATAGATTCCTGTCTCAGAGGCTTCCCATACTCTGGAACAAACTACCCATCTATATCAAATAAAGCTATCATTAGCACTCTTCAAGAAAAATCTTGATGGTTGGATGGGAAATAGGAAATTCACCCCAGGGATCACTTCTGTGGCTCTGCTTGACAGGGGCACAAGAAAATAATTTTCTTGGGTGGCGAAAGCCAGGGTACCTTTTTGGCTAGGCTTATATAGTCTGTAGGACCAATAGCCTAGTACCTACCTATGAGCCTACCTATGAACACACACACAAACATACACACACACACACACACACACACACACACACACACACACACACACACACACACACATTGTTTTGCATTGCTTATCTGCAGTGATGTTAGCAGCCCTGATCTCTTCATTGAAGTGATTGCATGATGTCAAAAGATGACATGTGCTTTTTCCACTTTACTCCCCAAATAGTGTAGTAGAGCTGCACAGATGCTGGGGATATTTCTGTGAGAGAAGACATTGCTTATAAGCATTAACCACACCCTCGACTGCTTCATTTGCATTCAGATTCAACAGTGAAACCAGTGTCCATGCTACAGGCATGTGCCTTTGTCCTGCTGTAACTGTAAAGCAGCTAATGAAATCATTCAGGCACAACAACAGGTACAGTTAATCCTGTGTTCTTTAAGATCAGTAACTAGATTGGTACGGAGTTCAAATCCACCAATACTAAATGTGTGTGTGTGTGTGTGTGTGTGTGTGTGTGTGTGTGTGTGTGTGTGTGTGTGTGTGTGTGTGTGTGTGTGTGTGTGTATATGTCTCAAGAGTCAGGTGCATATAGCTCATCAACAGAAGTGTTGTATCCACTTCAACTCAGGAGGAACATTTACACTGGGAGAGGACTCCCCTTATATCACTTTGAGTAGGTATGGCATAATGGTTAACATTTTCACCTCATAGACACAAGGTACAAGTTATTTTTCTGACGTTGGCCTATTGGCTTGTCTTCAAATACCCTTTTAGGGCAATTAGCCTAGTATTCAACTAAGAGGCTAAATTTAGGGGGTTGGGGTTGCAATAATGGTTAAGGTTTTTACCTCCCAGACAGAAGGTAAAAAGTTTCATTCTCACCTATGAATGGAAAAATTGGATAGGCTTAAAATGGCCCACAGGACAGCTTGTCTATGAACCTATGAACACACTGAGAAAACCTGCACTATATTTTGACTTTTTGCATTCCAGGGATGGCCTTGATTATTATAAGTGATAAAGTATTCAATCAAACTGACTGCAAATAATATATGGAAATTACAACCTGGTCATATTTTTCATTATTTTGATGGTGCTCACAGCTGTACTTGATCAGTTTCATCCATAGCAATAAATGCGATGCGTTAATAGTTAAGGTTTAGAACCCTCATTTTCTCCCAATATTACATATGCATAGCTGTGGATTATTTTTTGTTTCAGTTTAAATGTATGCTGACTTGGAAATGTAAAAATAAATGTTTATTTAGTGTATTGCTTTCATATGAATATATTACCTCCACCACTGCCGTTATGACTCATCCTCCTGCTGGTCTAAAGGCTTATTCTGATTGTTTGCCTTTCAAGTCATACAAGCACCAGTAAACATTTATTCTAGAAATCTAACAAATAAAGAAAGAAGAAAAACTGCCTCTTTAATTTACAGTTTTGCTATCGGCTATACTATTTATGAAGTATGATTAATCTGTTTATTTATTTACTTCACACCATTAATCAGGAAAACCCAACTGATGTAAAAGTCTTTTTACAGGTGTAATTAAGTAAGAAAAGTTAATAGTGGATACCCTGGAAGATTATGCAGCAGTTTATAAAACTACAATTTATTTTGTGTAAATTAATATGTATGAGATGAAACATAGACGTTTCCAGTTACTTTATAGGCCTCAGTTCAGATTTCACTGTGCTCACTTTCTACATATTCACACACACACACACACACACACACACACACACACACACACACACACACACACACACACACACACACACACACAGATGTGCACACAGATACACACTACTGAACTTATCAAAAACAATTTTTAAGCACTCATTTTCAATCACTTTTATGCATAATTTCGGAACTCTAAAAGCTTAGAAAAGCAGGTGCAACTGACTTTAGCGCATCTTTTTTCAAAAATAATGCATTCAACAAAGCATGCATATCAGTTTACTTTTGTGTCTTCACAAAATGAAAATCATTACCCTGATCTGTTACCAGCTCATTTAACAAAACATTGTAAAAATCAGGTACATTGACATTTGGTTGGGGGTTGAATTGTGAATCCCATATTATCAAATTTAACTGATCAAGCTGTTGTATACTCAGAATCAGGACTCGGAAACAGGTACAAGATGGTTTTGAATGAAAAAAAACTGTTTTGCCCTCTTCTCCAAGTCTATGCAATGTTGTAGTGGGTGTATCTGCTTTAGTGGGTGTAGGATGCAAAATACTATGTAGTTTAGGAATACAGATTTCAGTGAACTCCCAGTTAATTTACTTACTTTATCTGAACTGGTTTTAGTACATCATCAAGTAGTTGTTCATCAGGCAGCCATTAGCAATGTTACAAGTGTTAAACATCGCAGAGAGTGAGCACCATAGTTACTGCAATCTGTATTCCACCCAGCTGTACAATCAGTTTTTAAGGATTTAAGATATATGGCAGAATTACTTGTACTGATGTGTTTTTTTTTCTATTTTCTGCCTGACATACATGCAGTTTAAACTCTGTTAGCAGAAGGGATATTGATGATGCAGAGACAATGTTGCTGTATTTGATATGAGATTTAACACAGAGGGATTTGCATTTATAGGAATATGTGTAAGAAATGTTAAGAAATAGTACACGGTTTTTAATGTATAAAGATGCAGCTTTTATCATATTTCTGTACTTCTTAGTGTTTCTTGCTTTCAGAAATATGCACCATAAAATGTTTACCACATATAAACATCTGATATTTGTTTTTGTGAATATCAATATAGGGAAATTATGGCAAATGAGAGTCATATTTAGAACAACTTTTTGATGATGCCCTCATTTTGTTATGCAATTGTTAATTTTACAGTGCATCATAAATATGCAGGATTTTACACAGCTAACACCAATTGGTTGAACAGACTTTACTGTTGTAGTCTTAGGATGATTTAGTGTGCAGTATCATATAGCATACAGTTCTTATTTTCATGAAAAAGAAAAGAAGAAATAATATTATTAAAAAATCACAAGTCCTAGATACAGATATCCTGGATCCAGCATTTACTATACATGTAGTCCAGGATACCATTGAGATATCTAGCCCAGATTCCTAATTGCCCCAGACCACTTTCTTGATAAGTGACTTGTTCAAGTCACACACTAGACAAATGAAAGATGAAGGAATCAAACCTGTATCATAAGAAGCAGGTTGTAAACATCTCATAGCCTTAATCCTCTGCACTGACTGCCAGACAACTAAAAAAATCATTGACATTCCCTGATTGTGAATTAAACTAGGACTCTGTCAATGAGATTGCCAAATCCTAGACCTTGTGGGACCCCCTTTTTTGTAACCCATTGTTCTACCTTTTGCATTTCTCTCACTGCATGTTTACACCTTTTGTTGTTTTCAAGAAAACAGAAGAATATGTAAATGATATGGCCTTTTCACAAGGTTGCAAATAGTATATATGTACCATATAAGAATGCATTACATTATATTGTGCAGCAAGGTAAAGCACTTATTTACAAAAACAAAATCTCTCTCTCTCTATAAATATATATATATCCTACTGTAAAATATAAAAGCTAACTGGTATCACCATCCATAGTTTCACTATGTTTGGAGTTCAGGATAGATAACATGGAAAAATGAATTCTACACCTAGTGTCTATAAGTAAAACCACACCCTTTCAGCACATGGGAATAAAATACGCATGAACTAACAGTATTCTTGTCAATCAGCTCCATTACATAGAGGGATAAAATCCTGACTGCACCCCAATGACCTGGGTTTGACCAGCAACCAGGGTGCTGCAGAAGCTAATAAGGGAAGGCTAGCAGTAGGTACCTCATGCTAGCTCAATGTTCCTGGCAGTACGGAAGCATTCCAATCACTGTAGTGCCACTGCCCGGCCTGGAATTTGCATAAGATGCAGCACTGTATACAGGGATGTGTGACTGGCTTTGCAAATCTGATAATGGCAGCTTCTACTGTACGTGAGCAGCAGTGCACATGCACACAATTAGCTGGTGCAAGGGAAATGATGTGGTGCAAACATCAGCTATCAGGGGAGGGGACAGGGCAGAAAAGTGCAGACTACCCCTTAGTTCTGCATTATTAATGAGATGACCTTGTGTGCTGGGGTGAGTAGGTAATTCTGTAGCCTAGAACCAACTAAGAATAAAATAGTCCATTTTGAAGCACTCAGGTGAGAGTTGCACTAGCCCCTAAGCTGCTTGGATGAGAATGCACCCATCCCATAGGAACAGTAGGTAGCTGATACAGAGAAAGTCATAAAACATCATCATGCCTGCCTGGATGATAACTCCCTACAGTCAGCTTTCATGTTGCTAGGTGGCAGGGCACTTGCCAGAAGAGAAAAGAACGATCTCAAAGTCATTAGGACAGGGACTGATGGTTAAAAGCCTTACCAGCAAACAGAATCTAGAAAAAATTGATGTCATCCTTGTTAATTTACTGATAGCTTTCCAAACATTGCATATTGTCTGCATAAATAGTTTACAATTAAAATTACCTTTGCTCAGTAACATATTTACATGAATAATTAATTATTCTATCCCTTTAGTTCTAATTTTTTTGCATTATGAACTTTTTAAACTAAATGTATTTAACTAGGTATTAGCCTCCTTCAAAAAAAAAAAAAAAAAAAACATGTCTCAGCACAGATAAAGTCATAGAATATCATTCTAGCTGTTGTATAGAACTTTGATTGACCACTGATATATATTGGCAAAGTATACTTATATTGTATTTATTTATAACACAGAATGCAAATCATAATAATGTTAAGCAATACAAACTTATAGTTTAAGAAATATATTTAATTAGAATATTATATAGCACTGTCTCAAAAGAAAGAAATAACTAACGTGTGGAATTTTGGACACTGTACTGTAAAGAGAAATCCACTACATTTTCATAGAAAAAAAATCAACTTAGCTGTACAGATAGCCTATACATTTCCCTTCTCCAGCTTCATCATTGTCAAGAAAGTGTATAAATGCTGAGCAAACAGCCACGTGTCTCAGAATTGTAGCCAGTATATACAAATGCTCAACAGAATATTATATATGTCAGATGTCTGTTTTGCTGTAAAATAAATAGACATGTTCACTTCATGTTCTTAAGATGTACTTAATAAACACAAATACTAAAGAGGACTGTATGCTCTCTACAAGGCCAGAACATAATTATACCGAACAGAATATGAATGTGTGTGTATTATAAGCCACTAGTAAGAGATGACTGATTTATAAACCCCAAGAATAATAGATTCCAAAAATGAGCTATTTCATTAGCAAACATGAAATTAATCAAAAATAAGCTATATAAGTTTGTCCCCATGAGGCATATAATTTAGATTAAAAAATGATGTCAAGCACAAATCCTGTTAACCACCATTTCAAAGGATGCAGTGCCCTAGCATGCCCCCAGGCAGGTTTTTTGTTTTATTTCACATTTCTAAGAGTAGATGTATTGGATTCGCACAGTAAAATGTTTTGACATGATTTACTATGTATCAACATACAACACACTTTCAGTACCTGGCTAAGTTCTAACAAACAAGGTTTTTCCCATGAAACAGATACTTAGTTTAATGTATTTTTATATAGTCCTGCTGTGCCACTCTTCTGCTGCCCTCATAATTTGACAACAGCATTGGAATTGTATCTCCTTGCAGGATGTAGCAAAGTTTATGACTAATCTTCTTTTTAGGTTTAGTCAATTATTGAAATATTATTCCCAATAACCACTTCCTCATTTATTCAGATATGTCAGAGTTGCTGCAATGCCCATTTTGCTGTAGGATCTTCCAGGGTTCACACCAGAGCAACACTTATTTTTTTTTTCTTTTTCAGTACGTGACATTTTGTAATAAATAGAATCTACAACTTATATAACTTGGTGGGCTCATGTCATAACAGTATGAACAATTCTTTAACACACTACAGGCGCAACATCATGTCATAACAGTATGAACAATTCTTTAACACACTACAGGCGCAACACTGTATCACAAAATTTGCAGTAGAACTATCAGAAAATGTCTCCTTAAATGGATAAAATCTTTACTATAATGGGTGAACTGCCAACTAAATGATTTATTATTTATTGCCTTTTGTTTATCAGGATGGTCCAAATGGGTACTCAGACCCATTTTCAGGGGAGGCCCAGGGAGAAAAGCTCCACTAAAGTTACAATAAATTGCAAACAAAAAAAAAAAAAAAAAAAAAAAGGAATTTCAGTTTCTTAACAGCAGAAATGGGTGTTTAGAATCATGCAATGGGTAATACAATCAAGATGGGTTAATATCATTTAATTTCTGTAGGAGTGTTATACAATAATAAACATGTTGCATTTGCATGTAGAGGAATATATAAATTTCATTTACACAAGAGTGATGAAAAGCAGTATACAGTTATACATATAGATAGGATTTATTTACATTTACAGGATCAGGTAGGAGACTGGAGAATTAGAGGTTGGTGATAGTCCACAGATCTGAGAGACAGAGAATGAGTCGGGTGTGAACAAGAAAAGAGCCAGAAGGAGTTTAGGTGCTGTTTTAGGTTGTGCTTAAAGCTAGATGCACAGCTGTCATATTATAGTGTGATAGGCAGTGAATTACACTGTCTGGTGACATAGGACTAGTATAGTGAGTCTCCAGCTGTATTACGGGATTTGGAAGTTATTAGTAGGCTCTGATTACCTGAGTGAAGACAAACTGGTGGGGATTAGTGCTTCAAAATGTTTTGTAGAGATGGGCATGTGTGTGGTTTGTGTATTATTTTGTGGGCAATTTAAAGTTGACAGAACATAAAGTGAGGTATGTGACAAAGGGAGATACTGCCAGCACAGCTATCTGGAATTATGTAAATATTTATATGTAATGTGTGAATATCAACACAATCTATATAAGATGCTTCTGTTACAAAGGTATTAGAACTGTAAGTCATGTGTATATTAAACTGGTGGTACAAAAGTGTGTGTTGAAAAGGTTTTTGCAAAGTGCTTGAAATGTATCTACAGTGTACCCTACTGGAAAAGAACAGAAATGTACATGCGCTGTTGTAACTGTTTAGATGTATGTATTTTAACAGTGGGAACCGTGATACAGGCAGTTAACCTCAGTCTAGTAAATTTTAGAAAAATAGCTGAAATTAAAATTACCTTGTAGGCTAGGCTGGAGACATGATCTTTGCTGAGAGGCCTTCTGTATTTTCTTGGAAGTCTTTTATTGTTTTATGACTTCCAGCATTTGCCAAAGATCTGAGGAAAAGCCCTTGTCTATGTATTTTTACAGGTAAATACTAAATGCTAACAGCTGCCATCAGTGGTTGTTTTGGGCCTGGGGACTCGAAGTCAGATGACAAGAAATGATGTCATTCTGCAAGCTAGCCAAGCAGTAATATTTGAGATATTAATTTGAGAACGAGTGTGCTCTGCATTCTGTCTTTGACCTGACAACAACAGCTAGGGAAGATCCATTAACCACATCTACCTTGCTCTGTAAGTAAGTTTCTAGGGAATAGTAAGTCTCTTAGATATAGTCAGGAATATAGCAAAGCTTAGCTTAGATATTTTTCCTTCATTCATTTGAAACTGTACTACAATGTTGTTTTAAATATTTCCTGTGATTTTGAACTCTGATATCACTATAAATATATATTTAGTATTATTTAGTTCTTTTATTATTTATTATTAAATATATTTACAGATTTCATTATGGCTGATCTGTCTAGAGATATTTAAGTTCTGAGAGTACTTGCATATTTATTTGGTGACACTGTGGACCACCTCCTAATAGCCTTGCTCTTGGTCGAACTACCATTTGTATTAATAGTAACATTTCACAGTAAGATTGGACACCATTTGTTAAGGGCCTTAAAGTAGCTGATAAGGAGTTGACTGGTGGCAGTGATATCTATCTTATAGTGTGGGCTAAAGGGGGCATAGCTAGTAAAGCTGTGCCAGCATTTCCCAGGTGTGTGTGTGTGTGTGTGTGTGTGTGTGTGTGTGTGTGTGTGTGTGTGTGTGTGTGTAAATCAAACCTCAAAGAGTGTGTAGGTCAGCTACTGTGGCAGGGACATGAAGTATTGGTTGGGCAGAGAGGGTGCTGGAGGTCTTAGCTTAGCCACATAGCTGCGATCTCAACTCTATAGCTGTTCCAAAGGAGATTTTACTGGGGATGTGTAGAAAGAGGGAGAAACCAGCCCCAGACTGACTGTGATCTCTGTGTGCTCTTAAGAGAAATTGCACCTGATGCAGAAAGCTGCATCAGGAAATACTGTGTGTGTGCCTGTCATCCTCCTAATGTACATCCACCACTGTTGCCAGTGGTGGGTATGGCTCCTTCTTGATTACTGGATCAGTGGTGGGGCATCACAATGTAGTTCTAACCAGCTGATCTTTATTTAGTGTTAAGCAGTTGCAGATATGGTAGGCTGCCTTAGCTGCAAATTTGATTATTTTGTTAAATCATGCCTCTAATTTATTTAGCAGGGTGACTTGAATGGTGGTCAATATGGATGATGCATAGAGAAGGGAGGGGAGAACATAGGATGATGCAAAGGATTTTCTTGAGTTGTCTGTGAGGTAGGGTTTAAATAAAGGAAGCCCAATTTTTGTTGAGTTTTCTTGATGGACTGGGTGATATGCAGATCAAATTTTAGGATATTGTCTATTATGACTCCTAGTAGTTTGTTATTTTTTATAATTTCTATGTTGGTGTCATTTGTTAAAGTAATATTATAGGGTGTACTGGTTGTTGAAGGAGATCTGGGTGTGAAAAGCATTAATTTTACTTTTTTGGCATTTGGAGTTAACTAATGAACCTTTAGCAATGACTGTATGGAAGTCAAAGAGTCTTGAGTCATTTCTTGAGGTAGTGGAAGGGGTGAGGGTCAGCAGATGATAGTGGCATTGTCAGCATATTGTACTAAGGTGTCAGGTTTGCTGGCTTTGTGAAGGTTGTTTGTGAAAATATTAAAAAGTACTGGGCCTAGAACTGAACCTTGTGGTACATTGTTGGAAACAGGGAAGAAGGGGGATAGTCCTGATTCATTTTATAGCCAGTTGTCTATTGGAGAGTTACAGAACCAAGTAAGAGCTGAATGTGACAGTGATAGAGAAGATAGTTTATTGATTGGGGGTTGGTACGATAATGTGTTGAATGCTTTTGACAGATCCAGGAACAAGAAGGACAGTAGATTAAAATTGTTTCTTTTGGTATTTAATGATTTCTGAGAAACTAAGCAGAGCTGTTGTTATTTTGTGATGTAGTTGAAAGCCATGTTGTGTGTGGGGAGTAGTTTGCTCTTTATGAGATGGGTTAGCAGTTGGGAGTGTATGGATCTTTCTTGGACAGAGAGAAGAGAGTTGCAATGGGACAGTTGTTGAAGTCTATGGCTGATCCACCTTTATGAAGTGTTATAATACTTGATTTTTTTCCAAAACGTGGGTACATAATGTTATGTGATATATTAATTTATGAGTATTGAGATGGCATACATCAGGACATTGGCAGTTAAGCAAAGGCATTCAGGTGGGAGTTTGTCAGCAGTTGGTGCATTGATTTTCAAATTTTGAAGGTAATTGTTTATAGCTGAGGTAGGTGTTTGGTGGAAGGAAAAATAATGGGGTATTGTGAGTATTGTTGGAGGGGACAGACAGATGGGAGGGTAGATTAGTGTCTAATAGAGAGAAGATAGATGGAATGAAGTGTGTTTTGAATTGGGTGGCTACAGGGTCTGTGTTGTTGTTTGTGGTAGAGGATGAGGTGATGGTTTGACCAGGTTATAGTAGGGCTTTTATAGTTGTCCAGAATTGCTTGGGATTGTAGTAATGTTTGTCTTGAAGTGAGTTAAAGAATGCAATTTTGCCTAGTTTGACTTGTTGTTTACATTGATTTCAATGTATGAAAATTTGCCACTTTTGTGGTGTTCTGTTTTTATTCCATGCATTCCAGACTTTGTCTCTATTTAGCATGCTATTTAGCTATTTAATTTCTTTGTTTAGCAGTGGAGGAGGGGTGCTTTTGTTCTTTCTGTTCTTGTGGGAGCTAACTCATTTCGAATGTTAAGGAATGTGTTATTGAAATGGTTAACAGCATCTTCTTCTGGCAATTTTTTTGAGTATTCCAGTTGCATTGAGAAAGGTAGTTTACACAGTTGTCTTTGGTAAAACATGAGAGTCTAAGTGCTTGTTTTAATACTGTATTTTTGGGGGATATGATTGATTTGTCTTGTGATCAATATAGGGAGATGATTCACTGATTTTCTCTGGGCAAAATATGTTTATGTGTGAGGGTGAGGTGGTAAGTATCTAGCCCAGTAGTGAGTGCCTGTTGCTGTGTTTGTTGATTCTAGTGGGTGAGGTGATTACTTGAGTGAAATTTAATGTATTAATAGAGAGGGTACATGGTACAAGTGCTCACATACAAGCAGTACAAAACAGATTGGTTGATATAAAATTGCTGCAAATAATAATAATAATAATAACAATAATAATAATACATAAACACGTTCTAATTGTAAGCAAAACATAAATGTCTGCCAATACCTGTCATAAATTATCTGAAATAAAAAAATGCCTCTTTTACTATCAGTACTGATGTAGTTCAGTGGAGGGCAACACAAATAGTGACTGTCTGTATGAGGATCCATATAAAAATAGATGCCATGAGAATATAGCAACAGAGAAGGAAATCAGACAGGGGACATTACAGTAACTTTTATGTCCTTCAAAAGCATCATAAAACGGTAAGTGATTTCAATCATTCAGTAAAAGAGATCTATGAGAACAAGTAGGATTGTTCTGTGGTAGAAGGTTCTGGCAATTGTGTCAGACTACATAAAGTATTTGTACAGATAAAAACAGTAACAGTATTCAAGAAGGCATAAAACAAACATAAGGCAGTTCTCATGTGGGTTACAATAAAAAAAAAGAAATTAACTGTCTGTTAAGAAAGTTATCAACCAGGTAGGGAAAGAAGCAGATAAAGCTGGCCTCAAGACTCTTATGATAAAGTGTACAATCAGCAGTGAGGGTATAAATTCAGTATGCTATGGACAACTGAAAGGTCACTCCAGAAATGTATTACCATGCACAATCTGGGAATAGAAAATATAGCTATGATGTAACAGTAAGTCAGAAGTATTTGCAGAAGGAAATTATTGATGTAGTCTGGTGAGGATGCTTCTAACAGAAACTCTTTGGTTATTTGTCTGTAGGGTTGAATTGGTCCGTTCATTTAGAAGTTTTATTATTCTGGCTACAGACAAAGTAAAACTTTAAAACTAATTAGACCAATTTCCTTAAAAAAATGCTTACAAGTTAAAACAGATCACATTCATTATACACCATCTCTTGGAGACTCAAAGATCTTTAATATTCCACATTATTTATTTATTTGACATTTGTTGGCCGGTTTAGTCCAGCTAGGCTGTTGCCCTTTATCCGTGGAGACCAGGGGAGAAAACCTCCACAATATATCTAAATAACTACATTAACAATATACACAGAATACATATCTACATGAACAATAGTTACTAGGAGTATTAAAAAATTAAGCTGAGTTTACAATAATAAACAAATAAATTCAAAATGAGTAATAGGAAAATGTGGTAGAATACAGTGTAAAAAAATGTATGTTCTTATATGTGAGGCCAGACACATTTTGGGAATGTACATCTGTCATCTAATTCTACTATATAACTTGGAATATTTATTGAGCTGTACTATATTACTGGATATACATTTTTAATGATATTACCCTAAAACAAGCTATAATAACTACCTTTATTACTGTGTACCTTAATGCATATATGAAATGTGTAATTCAGAACACAATAGATTACATGCTGACTCAAATCTCTTGGCCACTTGATACAAATGAGTCAAGGAATTGCTGTCCTTAAAACAAAATATTTCAACCAATTACTTACCCTAACACAGGTGTCAAATATGGGTGTGTGTATGCATAACTGTTCCCTGTCCATGTGGTATTTCATTAAAAGTAGTTGGAAAATTCTCAAGAAAAAATTACTGTAGCATTAGTGTAGATACCATATTTTTCTCTGGAATGTATCCTCCATACCAACTCTAATGAGGGAGGTAAGGACATATCCTGCAAGGCTTGAGTGGAAATCACAGCTGTAAAATTAGTGTTTCTTCAAAAACATGACAGCATGGAATTTTTGTAAATATAAAAGCATTTTGCCCTGAGGCCTTTACTTGGTTCGCAACAGAGAGGATGTTTTTTGTTTATTTTTATCAGTTCTTGCGCAGAAGTTGCAAACCTGAGGATTTCTCAGGGTACTAAATGAGTTAGCTACAGGTTTAGAGTACTACATGTGTTCCCATTTTACCCTCAAAGTTTAATGTATTTGTTCTGAATGCTTTGAAGGAGTTAATGACAGGCAGAACCTGACTGTGATTTGGTACCCAGAAAATAGAAGTTTCTAGCAGTTGGGCATATACCTTATATCTGTATGCACTATGCAGCTCACTAGTAAATGAGGTATGCACATTTTCACTTTACTAAGGCTGGTTTCTCCTACAGAATTTGAGATGGTAACTACAGAAGTAGTATTAGTACCAGCTATCCTGCAACAAGCATTGTTCATTGCAAACGGGGATTTGGGTATGAAAACCCACGGATAAGATATTTGAGAGTTGTGAGTGGCACATTCAGGATAGCTGCCATTTTGTCAACCAGAGAATGATACTATGATTTCACATGCAAATGTGTCCGCTATTCTGTGCAGTACTGGAAAACATCTGGCACACTGCAAATGAGCAGCAAACGCAGCTGTGCAGGATAAAAGATGAGGATTAAGCATATGAGATATTAACAAGCTGCTTCCTAAGACCAGGTTTGATTTCTTTAATTTCTATCTGCAGGCTGTATGATTCTGAGCAAGTCACTTAACACTGCAGTGTTCCTGAACTGAGTCCAAATACAGTTTCTGTGGATCAGTGCCCTACCGCAGTTAGCAAACAAAAAGCAAAATAAAATAAAACTCACAAATCGCTCCCTTTTGCCATAGGTGAGTGAATGATTCTGCATGACTAAGCAACATCAATGCCTGGCGTAAAAAGGGCCGCCTTATTCTCAACAGAAGGCGGTACAGCAGAATATGTTTTACAACCTCTCTTCTTAAGAGCCGCCAATTTCAACATCCAATTTTAGTAACTGCTCCACGAAGCTGAGACTTCCATTATGTCACTAGGACTTTACATTAATTTATATTGTCATCGCTATACACGAGCAGCCATCATGAGTTCTAATTGGTTGTAAGGAAGTGTCATCTTCTCCACTAGGGTTTGATTTTATTCAAAATTACAAAAGTTATCCATAAGATGTGAGGTAACATTATAATTGTTTTAACAAGCTCATCATCTACTTCTTAGAAAGACTAAAGATACCCCCCCCCAGTCTACCTTTTCTTGCCCTCCTTTAGGCTAGAGAATATTTGTGAGTAAAGGTTTTCGGCAAGGCTTGTACTGATTTGTAGACTGAATGTCTAGTACTTAGCTATGAAACTAAGAATGATGGCAAAAAAACGTTTGCCCTTGGAAGGATATATACAAAGTCATCAAATGCTTTTCCAACTGACACAGAAGAAATAGTTTTAAAATGAAATTGCAAATCCATTACTTCTGACAATAATTAGACAAGATGAGCTTCCAACCACTCATGCTAAAGTCCTTTCTTTTCTGCAAATGTAAATGTTTTCTGAAACCTACCAAAACTAAATATTTATCCACTTTCTTTTTAGAAATAGCATTTGTAAAACCCTTGAGAGAAAACAATGATTCTGTGTTATTATTCACCAAGGCCAAGCATTTAATAATTATTATTAGTAATGCAGTGATCCAGTAAATGTTAGGACAAATCATATCCAGAGACTGGAAAAGGTACAATTGAAAGTATCATGTCACAATACTGTACCAGCATCTGTGATCATCATTCCATTTTGCAAGCAGAAAAGCAAACAATGCAATCAAAATTTACTGACATATACTTGTAGAGTTCTTCTCACAAACTTACATGTCAAATACATAAATAAATCTTAGTGCAATTTTGATGCTAAACAATTTCATTATTACCTAACCCAATCTGGTATTAACTTTTACCTAGTAACAACACAAGACTCATTAGACACAAGCTGCCATTTCAGAAAAAGAGCATTACAGGTTAACTTTTTCATCTTACAGTATTCATAAAAAAACTGAAGAACTGATCACACTACTTTCCAATGAAGACTTTTAGCAGCTCCGAGTAACTTAGCTGTTTGTACTATTCAGTCAGTCAGCATGTAGAACAAGTATCATATCTAAAACCAAACAATAATGCACAAATTTGCTCTTCTGGAAACAAAATAAACTTTCAAATGACAAGAAGGTTACTGAGTGAGCAGTCTTAGTAAGGAACATTTTCTATGTAGTACTTTATCCAAATAAAATATGCAGCAAATAACCATTTCCTTAACCAGAATGAAGGGGCCATGTTTTTATGTCTGCATTTCTGCTCTCAGAAGTGTGGTATTTCAGTGCTCTCAATACCCCTTTCAGCATTTTTCAGCCATTAAACTATCAATCATAACTGTTACAGTATACTTGGAGGAAAGTGCAGAGGGGTTCATCTGGCATATAATTGCAGTCACTTACAATTTGTTTACTCTGCACTCATTTTACGCTGTTCATACTTTGTGCTGGCAATTTACTTTCTTGATTAGTTTGTTTATCTAGAGTGTGCCAGTCCAGACAGGGCAGGCTCCATTGGAATCCTAGTGGGTATGTCTAAGTATTTCCTGAAAGATGGAAACATTAATAAGCACTTGTTTTAAATATATAATCAATACAGAAAAAGTGCAATTACTACTTCTGAAGATGCTGAAGATGATAAAAATACTTTTAAAGTAATTATAGTTTTTGCTTGTCTGGATCACATTATGTAACCCATGCTTTAACTAAACTGCAACATAATTTCACACACACACACACACACACACACACACACACACACACACACACACACACACACACACACACACATATATGCAAGCATTTGCAAATCAGGTATGCAAGGAATCATATTTAATTTTTCATTAAAGGAATGGGACCGTAGAGTTAATGTTACAGTAACAGAAAATAAAATATATACACATTACACAAAGTTCTTTTTTTTTATTTTAATTCTTAGTTTTAGATTTAACAGTCAAAACACCTGATGTTGAATGTATTATATGGGTGGGTGGCTTGTACATTTCTATACGTCAATGTAGTCATGAGTGTGTTTGCATGTGAGTGTATGTATGGGTACCGGCATGTGTCTTATTGGAGGCATGTCTCTGTAATACAGAGGGTAATGATTGATATCTGATCATAAA
This sequence comes from Protopterus annectens, assembly GCF_019279795.1. Lineage (NCBI taxonomy): Eukaryota > Metazoa > Chordata > Ceratodontiformes > Protopteridae > Protopterus > Protopterus annectens. Next base: position 1,190,554,974 of record NC_056733.1, on the reverse strand, counting down.
TAAGTTGCTAATGTGTTTGGGAACTGGAAACAAGAAATTCATCTCAAGAACAAATTTTAGATTTGAAAAAATGGATTCAAAAAGTTATTTAATGGTGTTTTATGCACTAGTGTGGTCTACAATGTTTTGTGTTGTCAAAACTTCTTCTTCTGGCTTTTACCAGTTATGGGTTACCACAGCGGATCACCTGTCTGCTCATGATTGGCAGTGGAGTTTTACAGTGTTGAGTTGCTAGCCCAGCGCCCAACCTTCCACAGAAGGCACACACTTATGTCTAGGGCCAATTTAGAGTGTCCAATCCACCTACAGCATGTCTTTGGGATGAAACCAGAGCACCCGAAGGAAACCCACACGACCACAGAGAGTACATGCAGACTCTGCACAGAAGGCACCCCAGCTGAGAATCAAACCAGAGAACCTCTTGCTGTGAGGCGGCAATGCTAACTGCTGCACCACCATGGCCGCCCTTTGTGTGGTCAAAACTATGGGGCTTAATTGCTTAAGCTTTTAATTCTTTGAGTCTTGACAACACAAGCCTTGTTAATTCATTACTGACCCACGATCACTTTTAAGATGTGTGCTGCAGCTAACTGCAAAACAAAGTATGCTCATTTCCAAAGATTAGATCTGCTTCCTTATTTAACCCTCATGCTATGAATTACTATCTATTAATGCACTGGTAGGGCATAGATTTAATGCAGACTTCTATGCTAACAAAGTTAAGTAACACTAATATGGCACACATTAATACTATTTCTAAGAAAATCCTCTTTATTTGAGTACCACTCACTAACTAGTTTTAAGAAATAGCTAGATAAAATGGTTGCTAATAATGTTTATAATCCAATTATTTTTTTTTGGGGGGGGTTGCATTCCATAATGATCCTCAGGCCTGAACACTGAATTCAAGTATATGACAATCACCCTACTTCATATCTGCTACATCTTTGGTATAAATATATAAGGTAAATCATTTCATCAGCCTGATATTTCACCTTGTGTGCTTCATTCATGAGGTCATGGCAGTGACAAAGGATGCAAGTAACTGATATTTTTCAGTGCCGTTACACTAACAGTGAATCGGCACCATTAAATTAATTAGCAGCTCATGAACTAAGTTGTGGAGCCATAGAATAAGCAAAGAATAATACCTGACATGAAAGTGATTATCAGGGAATTAACACCCCCACAGGGGGATTATGAGACCTGACACTCCATGTGAGGGCTGTACCATCCCTGAAAGAGTATTATTTCCCTGATGAGACCCATCTGGAGGGCATTGTTGCACTTAGAGAAAGATTTATCTATTAAATTGTTTTGGATTTTTTATTGCTATATAATTTTTATATTTTTGATGTAAAATACTTCCTCCACCTAATGTTTCAGAGTTGTTGTAGCATAATTCCTGCTTGAAGAAACATTTTACATCTCAAATATATATATATATATTCTGTAAGAATGTAACACACATGCCCAGCAGTTGCAGTCAGATTGTTGACTGGGTACACATCAGATGTCTCATTGTGATCAAATAAATGGAAAAAAAACATACAGTGCAAGCTTTAATGCATTTAAACTGCCCTTAATTTTGCAGAATGTTCCTGATTTTACCAGATAGTTTTGCTCTGTCCCTCCTAGACTGTTTCATTTCCTGGTAAGTCACTGAAGATTACATTGAGTCAATAATGCCATCACTGAAGATTATAGTCAGTTAATAATGCCAGATGTCAAAGTCTCATACCTTTTATTGTTTGGACAATGAGTGTTAAAGGACTGCATGTTGCAACTGAATTACATCACGTAGTATGCACTGTTTCTGTCTCTCTTTCTCGCTTTGTATCTGTCTTGCTCAATCTCTTAGTCTGTTTCTTTCTCTGTCATGCACAAGCACAAACACATTCATTTACATATACATTACTTTTTTATTTTATGCTTGTTAAAATGCAAAGTCACCTTTGGTAAGCATAGAAATTGTGGCTGTTTGCATTTTTTTTCAGTCTGATCTTTGCAGTGTCTTAATATGCCACCAAGCAGCAACAGACTTGTTTTTATCGGGCTTTATCTTTGCAATCAGCCATTCTTAAACAGTCCAAAAGAAGGAAGTTCTTAGCAGCCCACCAATGGGCAGCATTACTTAGGAATGAAAGGGGCAAATGAGTGTCTATGTTTACATCCCTGGCAACACAAGTTCTATAGATGTTAGAGAACATTTGTTTTCCAATAGGGTGACAATGAAAGTTCTGGCCACTCCCTTCTGTAAAGTATGGCCAAGTCTACTGTGTAGAGATGTTCTATAGAACAGACTACTAAAATAGCTAATTTTATATCCCATAGCATTTATTTGTTTTAGCATCAGTTCAAACATATATGGTATTACTGACTGTTTGGGTCGTACATCCAACAGCAGAAAACCATATTAGGGATATCACTGTTAGAATATGATGTTAGGATATTTCTTTGCAATATCTCATCTTGTTGAGGAAGTGCCACTGTACAAAACTCATGTTGAAGCATAGGACCTATGGTATATTCTAACCTATTCTATTCTAATGGTAGCTCCGATATGAACCCCTAATTTATCCTAAAGATGTGGCAAATTTGTGAAAAATAGCTGTCAGCATTTTATTTATTTAGTTACTGACATTTGATTATCAGGAAAGTCTGACTGGGAAGGAGTCCATTTTTAGCTGAGGCCCAGGGGAAAAAGCTCCAAGTATTATGTAAACATTTGTAGAACAAGAATTTCACAGTCTTTCAAATAATACAAAAACAAATACAATTTAAATAATTATACCAAATTATACATATTATGAAAACATTGGTTGAGAATAGATGCAAGTTATATGACCATGATTTAATAGTTAGAAACATTTTAGCTAGTTTATTGAAAAAATGAAGTAAAGTTATTATACTACAAATAAGAATTGCAATATGAAGTGAGAGAAAAGCAGGCTTATGGTATATTTAGAGAGAAAGGCAGGGGAGAGAAATTGTTAGAAGAAAGGAAGTGAGTGAAGAAGGGAGATTAAGGAGAATTAAGGTATGGATAATTATTTGTTCATATTTAGGGATATAGTTTATACTGGTGTCGAGTGTGACAACCGTGTCCTGGCCCAGCAATCAAGGTGCCTCAATCCTCACCACTAACACCAGGGAGGTCATCTCTTAGAAGAGAAAAGGATAACTAATACAAACAGTAAAGTACAATTTTCCTTAAGTGCACACAGAAATCACAGTCAGTCTGGAGCTGGTTGCTCCCTTGCTCACCAGGTCCCCAATAAGACTCCTCACTGGCACAGCTATAGGGTCCAGGTCTCAGCCTAACTGGGCAAGCTAAAACCTCCAGTACCCTCTCTGTCCAACCAGTGCTTCATGTCCCTGCCAAGTAGCTGACACAGTACACACAAACTCACACACACACTTTGAGATAAGTAGTTATACAACTTCACAGACACTCCTGGGAAAGGCTGACATAGATTCTCCAGCTGTGCCCCTTTACCCAGACTATACGGTAGTAATTACTGCCACCACCCAGTTAATAATATCAGCTACTAAAAAGCCCTTAAAAGGGTGTCTAATTATTACTGTGCCATATTATTATCCAATGGTAGTATGACTAATAGTCAAGGCTTACTTTAGAGTGGCCTACTAAAATAACCTCTATAAATATGCAATGTACTCTACAACTTATCTCTACACAAATCAGCCACAGGTAGAAGGTTTTAAAAATGTTTACTAATAAATAATTAAAACAAAGACAAAACTATTACACCACAGAGATATCTAAGAGTTCAGAGATCACACAGAAACTTAAAATAATACAGTAGGATAGGTCTGATTTCAAAGAAAAATACTGAATTAATCTTTGCTAGCTTAAAATATTCCTACAAGAAATCACAGTGCTAAAACATACATGTGAGCAGAAGGCAGAGTGCTGATAAGTTGGATATCAAGATCAAAACGCTTCCCAGTCTCTTGTGAGAAATAGTATTTAAACATTACTAACAAACATGTTTGCTGGGTCCCTCCCCAAATTACATCATTTTTGACACTTAGGTTTTCCCAGGCAAACAGACTGCATTATTTAGCAATCTAACACCTGCACAGAAACTTACAAAAAATAGAAGACATTTCACATGTATATTCTAACAGAAACTAGAGCAATAAAGCACCTTCCACATCTAAATTCTGGTCATAAGCTTTAGCCTTAAAACAATGGGCATGAAACCTTCATCCAGACACACTGGAACTGACCTGCAAAACATTAAAGAGATTCATAAGATCTTTTCAACTTAAAAAGACACATTTGAAATACTTGGCTTGGTTTTCCTTACAGCAGATGGCAATGTTGCAACAATCTTGAAGTTGACATTTTACAGTGTTTTTTTACATTTAAAAACACAAGCCTGTATTTTACATTTATTTATACAGTTGATAGAATTATGTATCAAATTCTATTTGACTAGGCTGACAGCCTTCGCCCATCTCTCCCCAGTTGTCACATCGAGCAAGAACAGAGACAGTTTTGGGGTAGGAAGTCATTCAGAATGGTTTTGAAGGATTGGAGGGAGAGTACTGACATGACAGAGAAAAGAGGTTCCAGGCCTTAGCAACATGTAATGAGTACATACATTGCCAAGCAGGTCTGATAGATTTATTTCATTTTTTTTTATTTGGCATTTGTTTACCAGGAGAGTCCAACTGAATCCCATTTCCAGAGGAGGCCCAGGGCGAAAAGCTCTGATATACATAGTTCAATTAATAAACTACATAATATTATCACATGAAGTGCAGTAACAAATAGCAGAATTGACATATAGGATAAATAAAGTCAGATCAGAAAATCATGCAGTGAATATTAAACAACAATCATAGGATATTGGCCACCTAGTAAAATACACTCATGATAACCAGCAGTAAATGTCTTAAGTATTTTATATAGGGGCAAAAGATTAAGAGAAAGTAAAGAGATTTGAAAGTTGGGGAAGATTAAGAAATGGTGTTAAAGTAGGGAACTATTGGAGAAGAAACTGGTGCTTTTGCTAATAAGAGAATGGAGGAAAGGAGAGGGGGAAAAGAAGAGGATGGGAAAGAGAAGGAAAAAGGAACAGAGGGGAGATAAATGAAGAAATTGAAGGATTTGTTGAAAGACAGGAAATTTTGCTCATCAGCTCTTAATGTTCAATTAGAAACATAGTTGGGTAGAATGTTATTTAGTGGTGGGTAAGCAGATGGATTCTGGATAATTTTATGGGTGGTAAGAAGGTCTACATACATACATACAAATGTTTCAAGCACGGGCATTAATGCTCTTCTAGCTTGCCAATATACCAAAAACACTTGTTCCCATGATAAATGTCCAGGCTGTTCTTAAAAATATCTAAACTAGTACTTGCTTTAACATAATTTGGTGGTCTGTTCTAAACATCAGCTACTCTGTCAGAGAACCAATTAGTACACTTCTCATTCCTATAGAATCTTCTACGTAGGTTATCCGATGATTCTTTAGTACTTTTTGATAACCCCAAACATTCCCAGAGGTAGTTGTCCCTAAATGCCCTATATACCTGTAAGAGACACTGTACAAGTTCAGATATTTAGTCTTTCATAATAACTTAGATTTTCACGTCCATGGATGCCCTTGGTATATTTCTGCTGTACTCTTTCCAGTTTATTCATGCTTGTTTTCCTGTAGGGTTTCCACATTGTTATTCCATACTCAAATTTGGGTCTAATATAACTAACAAACAACAATTTCATTATGTTTGATTTCCTAGACTTTATAAATCTTTTTATACAACCTATAGTTCTATAACTATCATTAGCCAATTGGTTGATATGATTAGAAAAACTCATAGCTGAATCTACCCATATACCCAGGTCCTTAAATGAGTCTACAGTTTCAATCACTGTGTGCTGTATTAAATATTCACCTTTCAGTTTATGTCTCCCAAATCTCATATGCTTAGTTTTTGATGTATTTATTAACATATTATTCTCCTGTGCCCAAATGGTCAATTTAGTCAAATTATTTTGCAGACATGCCTTATCTGTAACACTTGTAATCAGTTATCCAATTTCAGGTCATCAGCATATAGACTTTAGAACACCTCTGATGAAAAAGTAAGGTCTGAAAGACACAATCTAAACAAGTAAGGGCCAAGAACAGAGCCCTGTGGGACACCTTGACTGTAACCAAGGATTTCACCTGTCCAGTTGGTGTGTGATACTTGCCATGTCCTATTTGTAAGCCATGCAGCTATCCATCTTATCAACAGTACATCGATACCTAGTTGTACTAAGTTATTGATCAGTGTTTTGTGTATGACCCTGTCAAATGCTGAAGTTAAATCTATATAAATCACATCACAGCACAATTGTTCATTCATAGATGTTATTATATTGTTATAGAACATCATGTTACAGGTGGTAATAGATCTATTTTCAATATATGCATGCTGATATATGGTTTCAAGTCCCAACTTATCCAGTTCTGACAATAACTTATAAAGTATTACCTTCTCCATTATTTTTCCACAACATGAAAGTAGACTTAAGGGTCTATATGATTCTGGATTTGTCCTACTCCCCTTTCCCTTAAAGACAGGTTTAATAAGTGCATGTCTTCAATCTTGACGAATCTCCCCATACTTATATGACCGAGTGAATAACAGATGTAATGGTAGTGTAAGTTCTTGCTGAAGTGTTCTCAGGTCATTGTAACTTATTCTGTCTCCTGCCTGTGCTTTATTTGGATCTAGTTTGCACAGTTCTTTTTCAATATAATCTAATTTTATTCCAGTATCTAGTGTTACCTGGATGTCACTAAGACAACGTACCACCCCTTTTGTGGAGCCAAACTGTTTTGCATAAGATTTTGTAAATATATCTATAATCTGTTGTGTTGCTGTGTCTATGTTAGTTGATGGGGTAGTTCTAACCAATTTAGGCTTTTTAGTGCTATACAGTGGTGGGTTCCAAGTAGGATATTTGCTGCAAATTTAGCAACTTTGTTATAGCATTGTTCAAATTTAGATTTTTGTGAAGCCTGCAGGTTAGTAAGGATGAGAGTGCATTAAAGAAGTGTGGAGAGGAGATAATTAGTGGCAAGTTTTGTGTTAGTTGTGTCGATGAGAAAGTTTTTGGCTGTATAAAGCATCCATAGTTTTTGATGAGTTTTCTTGTGCAATTTTGTATATGCAGGTCGAAATTAAGATTATTATCCACTATCATCTCTAATAAATTTGCTGTGAGAAGTGACTTAAATGGTTGTATTATCAAGAGCGATGACTTTTAGTTTTGTTTCTTTCCTGGGAGAGGGATTTGTGGAAAAAAGTAGGAGTCTGTTTATGGTTGAGCATGAATTGTGAGTTACAAAGCTGTGTTTCAGTTGCTGTTAAAGCTTCCTGAGTAACCTTTTGGAGATGTGCCACATTGTCAGATGTGCACATGAGTGTAGAGTCACCTGTGCACTGTATTAGGGAGGCCTGTTGTGTGGATATGTGAGAATGTTAAAGAGGAGAGTGACAAGGATAGAACGTTATGGTACAATGGTGGTGACTGGGAGGTATGGAGAAATGGTGGAATGGCATTTTAATGACTGATAACTTTCATATAGGTAACTTTTGAACCCTAGAAGGGTGTGCTAAGAAAGACCTGATGAGGACATTCAAAGTAGAAGCTTGCTGTCACAAGCTGTGCCAAAGGCTTTAGACAATTCTAGAAATAAGGAGGAGACTAGTTTGCCATTATCTCTAGCTTTATTGACAGCATCTATATAGGTTAGAAACTCAGTATTAGTACTATTGGAAGGGCATAAATCATTCTGTGTGGGGGATAGGAGCTCTTACTGTAAGCGATAGTTTAGCATTTGTTTCAGAAAACATTTTTCAACTATTTTGGGGTGTGGGATAAGATTGCTATAGGTCTAAAGTTAGGAATGTCTGTTGAAATTTCTCCTTTGTGCAGAGGAGTAATGTGTGACTCTTTTCAGAGAGAGAGGGGTAATGTGGGATTCCTGGATTGACTTATTTACAATGATTGAAATAGGGTAGGCAATGTTATCGGCTGCTATTTTAAAGTATTCACTTGGAAGGTCATCAGCTGAAGTACAGCATGGTTTATATTGGTGTAAGAGTAGTTTTATATAGGATGTGGCAAAAGGTTTGAAGGTGAAAGTAGAAGGGGTAATATGCCGCTTCTGGGCAGGGTTAGATGTTGGAGAATCCTTCATTAGAGATGCTATGATCTCTATGAAATAAGACATGAACTGTACTGTGGTTTTGAGTGATGAGTTATTCAGAGAGGGGCTAGGGTTGAATTTATGGCCGGGATGCAAGATTCCATTAACAGCTTTCCAGAATGTTTGGGGTTCTGCTGACTGTTATTCTGAAAGTTTTTACAATATAGTTTTTATCATCATTAATTTGCTTTTTATTATGACTGCAAACAGTTCTGAAGTTTTCAAGATGTTGTGGTGTTTTATATTTTTGCCTTCTTTCCATGCTTTTTCTCTGTCCTGCAATAGCATTCTATTCTTTTTCGATAGCCAAATTGCATTATTTGTTTTTAGTCTCTTCCTTCTAGGAGGGGCTGACTATTTAGGATATTCAGGGAAATTGTACTGAATTATTTTACAGCATCATCTAAGGGGAAGATTTTTAGGAAGTTCCAGTTAGTAGATGATAGGTTAGTAATGGACATTTCTGGGTTAAACATAAAAAAAGGTTGCATTTTGTTTTATAAACATGCTGTTTAATTGGCTGAGTGAGATGTCTGGTTGCATAAATTAGGAGATAATTACTGAGACAGTCAGACATGTACCTGTGGTGGTGTATTTGCTAGTGTCTGATACTAGGATCCAGTTTAATAGGGAATATGATGTCTTGCTATAATGTGTGGGGCTATTATTTGTATGAAACTAAATGAGTTCACACTAGATGTAGGAGAGTTAGAGTTTATGTCCAACTGATTGACATTAACATCACCTAGTAGTACTATTTCTTGTGGAACTATTATAGATATCCAGTGTGGGATATCTTCCAGTATAGCTGTATTCTCAGCAGGAGGGATGTAAAGAACATTATCTTTATCCATAACCACCAACCGCCAACCAGCCACCAAGCCCATTACGGCAAATAATACATATTTGTTTATAATTGTTAAAATTCAGGAAAGTTATAAGAAGCTCTGCTGAATTGAATTTTGGTATTGGTTTAGTGTAAGGGGAAATGTGGTAGTTGATGGGAAATATTAAAGCAAAACCACCACCTTTCCTCTTTATGTGGTCATTAAAAATGATATTTTGCTGGAATATGTAATTTCAGAGTTGTTTATGTTGTGTTTAAGCCATGTTTCAGTTTCAGTGAGACTATCAGGCTTATGTTGGGTAATCCAGCCATATAGTTCAATAATTCTATTTCTTATTCTTCTAACATTTATGGCAGCAAATGATAGTTTACCAGGGTTGGGGATTGACTGTTGTAGGGTTAGAGTAGTATGTTGAAGAGAATTGTGTCGATGTTCATTGTGGTAGGTGGGGTCAGGATTAGGTTGAATGCCTTCTCCTAAAATGATTTTAGTATATTGGGGAATTATTGATACTTTTTTTTGGAGAATATTTTTCCACTTAATATTGTTTTGTTTTGAATTGAAATGGAGTTAATCAGTTTATATTTGGAGTAAAGGTGAGGGGCATCATTAAATCAGTTTGTTGTGATTGGTGGGGAGTGTAAGGAGGATGGTGGGATGGGTGGGGAGTGTATGGAGGGTGTATGAATCATTAAATAGGTTTAGTGTGATGTGTAGGGAGTGTAGGGAAGGCATATGAATAGATGGTTGGTAAAGAGCTGGACAGATGTTGAGAGCTATTATAGAGTCGCGGCAGGATGAGAGAGGGCCCAGTAGCAGGAGAAGAATTGAAGATAAGCTGAGTAGTAGTAGCATGATTAAGTTAGCTACAGTTTATAAGAATAAAACTTTTTAAGTAAAACATGAGTGACTAGCACTTTGCGCAAGCAGGGTATAAACTGTAGTAACTGTTTCCTACATTTGTAGCAAGCAGTTTGCTACAGTTTCTTAGAAGCAAAAAAATATACAAATATATATATTTTTTAATAAAATGGAGGAAGGTTGGGGGCAGGGAACAGAAACAGGACCTGAATGGCTGGCGAGGGCAGGAGGGAGGTTGTGCATTGGGCTAGCTGGTTCATGTGTGAGTTGAAGGGTCATAAGATTAATACTGTAATGGTACTGGTCGAGGGTGCTGCTTGAGACAGCTATGCTTCTGTAGGTAATATTACTAACTTCTCAGTTAATTGTATGGAAAGTAATGAAATCTTTAATGGGAGGTAGCTATGTATTCAGAAAATACTACAGATGGCTTTGTAAATTAAGATGGCAATAAGAGTATCAGATGAAGAAAGTAAAAGAGTAATACATTTCTGGCACCAGAATGAGTTCTTATATGGGTCCTACATGAATTTATTCTAGAGTTGGTACATCCATTATGTGCACAATTATTATAATAGGTAGTGTTCCAAACACATAACAGACTCAGTTTTAGTTTAATGGGATGGAGGTAGAGCAGGGGTAACACTGGGATTTACATAGTAATATATACATATATATATATATATATATATATATATATATATATATTTTATATATATATGTATGTATATTTATATATTGACCGCAGGAATTTGTTTTAAAAGTGTTCAGATTTATAAAGTAATACTTACTTTTTCTTTTGTCTTGGTTGGCTCTGCCCCGCTCCGTTCACCCTCGCTAATGCTCGGGCTCTCTCCGCTCCCCTGCCCTGCCCCTTATTCCCTCCTGCCCCCACTACCTCTACATTTATAGTAATCACAGCCACACCCACAGCTCACCCTCACATCACCTCCACCAATCACAGCTCCTCAAGTCATATCACATTATACCATACCAACTTGCTCCACACAAAATTCTCCCAATCACTCCCATTCCCACTAGGCATTTTTTACATCACCCACACTACTTCCCCATCCACATATAGTGCAACCCTATAATTCCTATTCAGACCCCCCACCTCGATACAACTTAAACTTTATAACCATGACTATCACGCAACTAAGTCTAGTCTGTCTTCTCATAATTCTTTGCACCACAAGTTATCACTCTAGCAATATCCCTAAACTTAGTAGCACAACACTGCATTATGCACTCTCGTATACAGACACCACACATTATAATAATATCTGCCCACAGTTATTCAAGAACTACATAATGGATCAATTCAGAACTAAACACATATGCTCTCATTCCTACTCCAAAAAAAACACAATACTTTCTCACACTCCTCACCAAACTCCAAGATCTGTATAACCATTTCAACTCCAGGCTCACCATAAGTGGGGATATCCACCCCAACCCAGGCCCAAATCCATCCTGTCCAACTCAAACTGCTCCAACACAAATGTCAGAACATAACATCCCCACTTTCTTCATCCCTGGGCAAATCAACAACAGCAGCAAAAACCAACCATCTTTTAATGCTAAATATTAATATTAGAAGTATCAAAAATAAAATACCTGAACTCCAGGCCACAATATCACACTTCTCCCCAGACATAGTTGCTTTAACAGAAACCTGGCTAGATAAAAACATAGCTAACTCAGAAGTTCTCCCTACTGGCTACAATATCATTAGACAAGACAGACCACTTCGTAAAGGGGGTGGAACTGCTTTACTGTACAAGTCAAACTTAACTGTCCATCAATTACCAAACTCCTACCCCTCCCCCAATAATTGGGACATACTTATTTCACAACTTCAACTTCACCCTAAAAAGGTCATCACCACAATTGTGATCTATATTCCACCTGGTAATACACCTGCTAGCCTTGAAGACTTCTTATCCTGGTGTTCTTCCACATACTCACAAGAAACCCTTATTCTGGGGGACTTCACCCTAGATTGGTTCACCTGTATATCAGAACCACCAAGTAATCTAATAAATCTCCATGGCTACCAGCAGCTAGTCCAAATTCCAACTAGATGTGATAAAAAATCTAAAAGGGAATCCATCCTTGACTGGGTCCTAACTAACAACCCCACATTGTACCCTCACACAGGCAGTCTCCCAGACACCTTAAGTGACCACAACATAATATACATTATATGTAGTAGAACAAGCATATGCAAAACTACTAACTATATATCCACTAGAAACACAAAAAAATTCTCTCCTGAGGTCCTCAACACTTTACTCTGTAACTGTGACTGGACCCCCCTAAAAACCCTCCCACTTGACCAGGCTGTAGAATATTTCAACAAAACATTTCTACAACACCTAGACACTGTCGCTCCATTGCGCAAAATCAAGGTTAGAACCTCTACAAACCCCTGGCTCAGTAAAGAAACCAAACAAATCCTCAATTCCAGAGACACTGCCTGGCTTTACTATCAAAAATCAAAGAAACACAAAGCCTAACTAAGTACCAAGAACTGCGCAACCATGCAAAATATGCATTAGGCTGGACAAAAAATCCTACTACACAACATTACAAACTAAATACCAACGCAACCCGCAAAAATTTTGGAAAAATGTAAACCAGCTACTAAAATCCACCCAAAAGGCTACCCCCAAACCAACCACCCCTGACACTAAAGTTCCCATCGAAACACAATTCAACTCCCACTTAGTGAACTCAATTCTATCCTTAGTATCACAGGACAGTTCCTTCCTCACTATCCCCCCAACACAAATAACACTAATACAAGCTTTACCCTCAAAACAGTTTCCACCACTTCAATCAAAAGCATGCTCTCCAAACTAAAACCTCATCAACAGCAGCCAACCTACTCCCCAGCTATTTCTTGAAACTCACAGCAGATGCTATTGCTATCCCAGTCTCCACTCTCATAAACAGATCAATTGTTGTAAACTATGTGCCCAAACTCTGGAAAATATCCTATGTTACACCCATACATAAAGGCAGGACCTCCACTGAACTTAATAACTACAGACCCATTGCTTTACTCTCCCCCCTGGCCAAAATCCTAGAAAAATGCATCCATACTCAGATGCTAAACTATCTCCTAGACAGCAACATCCTGTAACCTACTCAGCATGGTTTTAGACCTGCCCATAGTACCACTACAGCCCTCCTCTGCTTCACAGACACAGTAAACCGTCTCAAAAATGAAGGCCTACAAGTGTCAACTCTTTTTTTGGATATGTCCAAAGCATTTGACACAGTCTCACACCAAATCCTGCTAAACAAACTAAACCAATATCATCTATCAAATTCCACTCTTACCTGGTTCCAAAGCTACTTAATTGACAGGTACCAAGCTGTGAAATGGGAAAATTCTCTCTCTCCTCAGCTGCCCATAACTATAGGAGTCCCACAGGGTTCTCTCTTAGGACCACTACTATTCACAGTCTTCACAAATGACCTCCATACCTCCACACAGCATGTATCTATAATTCAGTATGCAAATGACACTACCTTAATCTGTGCTGCACAAAACATTCCCACCCTCCTGCAAACAACTCAACTAGCATTCTCTGATGTTGTAAACTACCTTACCAAAGCCCAACTTATCCTCAATCCAAAGAAACTCAGCTTATGATTATAACCAGTTCTAACAAAAACACTAACAGTCAATTCACTATCTACTCCACTAATGCTACTCCAATTGCTCCAGTGGCACAGGCTAAGCTATTGGGAATAACCATAGACTGAAATAAGTTCCCCTGCACGTGGGAAGTTGCACGGCAAACTGCAGATTCCAAAAGAAAAAATTAAGCCAGCAACTGGTGAGCCATGAAAACAAATAATTTATTTGAACTTCTCAGAAGTACTGAGACTTCATAAAACTTAATTCAAACAGACCGGTTTCGGCCTGGATTTATCCTGGCCTTCTTCAGTGTGATGTAGAAAAAAGCATACAAAATAAAAGAAGTCCTATATAGTAAAACAAAACATATGATTGGCTGACAATAGACATCACAGTCATTAAACTCATGAATATTCATGATGCATTAGAAAATATTCAACATAAAAAAAAATTTTATATTTCATAAATATTCATTAAGCCCTGGATTGAACAGGGCACCAAGTTTGGTTATCCATTTCTTTTCTTTCATATCAAGTTTACCATGCCAACCAGATTTCTGACTTCAATCACCAATGAGTTTATCAATGATAATAAAGTGAAATTTAGCTGTTTGATGTTTGAGTGTATGTTTATATAGAGCATTTGTGTTCCTTTTACACTTGATGTCACTCAAGTGTTCTGACATACGTAGCCTGAATGGCCTGGAAGTTTGACCAATATAAAAAGAGTGGCAGCTGCAAAAAGCCATGTAGATAGCCCAGTCAGTATTACAGTTGGCAAAGAATCGAATATCATATACTGTACTACTATTTTTACTGCTGAATTCCTTTGATTTCAAAATATGTTTGCAGTTACCACAATGACCACAAGGAAAACAGCCAATAAGTTTGTCACCCAAGATTGTGGTCTGATACAAATGAGGTAACATAGAATCAGAATGATGTTTATAGTGATTGAAATGTGCTGCTAAATTCTTTCCTTTTCTGAATGAGAAGGAGCATACATTGGGTATTAACATATTAATGTTGCCATCCGCCTTCAGTATATTCCAATTGTCCATGATAATGTTCATAAAGCTATTAGTATTTCTGCCAAGTGTAGTAGTGAAGCGTAATATATTTTTGGGTATAGGTTTTTTCTTATAAGTCAATAAGTCTTGCCTACGTAAACCCAAAGCATGATTTTTGGCCATAGTAACATATCCTGAGTTGTAGCCCCTAGTTATGAATCTGCTGTATAGATCCTGAGAATGTTGTTTAAAACTGACCTCATCCGAGCAGTTACGTCTAATTCTAATAAACTGTGATTTGGGAATGTTCCTGGCTATATGTTTTGGATGATAGCTGGAGGCATGGAGTAAGGTGTTATATTGAGGAAACTTCCTATATACTTCAGTATTCAAAGTATTATCCTGATTTCTTGTGACTATAATACTGACTGGGCTATCTACATGGCTTGTTGCAGCTGCCACTCTTTTTATATTGGTCAAACTTGATATGAAAGAAAAGAAATGGATAACCAAACTTGGTGCCCTGTTCAATCCAGGGCTTAATGAATATTTATGAAATATAAAAATTTTTTTATGTTGAATATTTTCTAATGCATCATGTATATTCATGAGTTTAATGACTGTGATGTCTATTGTCAGCCAATCATATGTTTTGTTTCACTATATAGGACTTCTTTTATTTTGTATGCTTTTTTCTACATCACACTGAAGAAGGCCAGGATAAATCCAGGCCGAAACCGGTCTGTTTGAATTAAGTTTTATGAAGTCTCAGTACTTCTGAGAAGTTCAAATAAATTATTTGTTTTCATGGCTCACCAGTTGCTGGCTTAATTTTTTCTTTTTAATAACCATAGACTCCCACCTAAAATGTGATAGTCATCTCAACTTAACTATTAAAAAAGTACATGCCAAACTGGGGTCGCTCTACCGTATCAAACCATCTCTTACCAACAACACAAGATCAGCCATTGCTCGCTCCCAACTTCTATCCACCCTACTCTATGCATCTCCCATTCTGACTAATCTCAACAAAACTGAACTAAGCAAAATGGAAGCCTGCTATAACAGAATTGCCCACTTTGCTGCAAATTGCCGATATAGAACTCATCACTGTACTGCTTTGAGACAGCTCCACTGGCTTGAACTGCCCTACCTCCTAACCTACAATCAGCTCTGTCTCTGTCATTCTATCTATTACCTTCCCAATAAGTGTCCTGCCCTCAAAAACCTAGTACAACATCACTCAGCCAAAAAGCCTCTTAGATCATCAAGCAAACTACTACTAGAAGTCACCAACAGCTACAATAGCTTTGGAGATGCACTATATAGTAGTTCAGTGGCTAAAAAATGGAACTCTGTCCCTACAAACATTCAAAACACATCATCCAAAGACCCCTTTAAAGACCTCATCAGGCAACATCTCAAGGAAAGTTGGCAGTGCCATGATTGCTCCCCAGGCTAGTGAAAGCAGATAACACATACATACAAAATCTAGAGCACTTGATAATAGTTTTCAATTTTACTCACAAACACTGGCTAATCTACAATGTATGTACTGTACCTGTGTACTATGTATGTATTCTACCTATGTTCCAAATTTCAGCTGTACACCACAAATCTGTTAATTACATTTATTTTTAAAATTAATATTTTTTTGTTTGTTCTCTCCACTGTAACTGTTTATGTGTCGCATACCACTGTAAAAACATGTCTCCTGTAATTTGTGTGTATACTGATCATGTCTAAATAACTAAATGTGTCTATAATTTTTCTTTGTAGAGCTTTTCTCCCCGGGCCTCTGCTGAAAAAGGGCCTTTTCGGCTCAGTCAGACACCCCCGGTTAACAAATGTAAAATAAATAAATAATAATAATAATATTACATAATTTGTCAGCAAAAGAACAAAGGGGTCTTAGGTATCATTTCTTTGTGGACAGTCTACAAAGAATGGTCATTATTGTACGTTATATGGTTGAGACCACTCAATTGTCCCTATTTTATAGGTGCACCCCTGATGTTTCTCAAAGTTTTGTTTCATTCCTCCTAAAATTGGAAATCATTTTGAACATTTCTAATATATTACTGCTGACAATTAAAATGTGTCCCTAATTTAGGGCCTTTTCCTTAGTTATTTTTTACTTTGTTACCAATTCTGTTGGTAGAAGTTAAGAGCTTGAAGAGGCCATACGGTTGACATGCAGTAAATGAAAAACTGTCATAAATCCATACAACACCCACCGACAAAAGAGAACAATGTTTTTCAGGGGTTAAGCCCCCCCCCCTGCATCCCCCACACCCTCTACTAATTATTTTTACCAACTCCGTGATCACACTTCAGTGAGGAAAAGGGAAAATTCTCTTATCGCTGCCATACCTCTATCTCAATCAGAACAGTTTGAAGAACCAAATTGTCAGCCGTATGGATTTTGACAATTTGGTCCTTTGACCAACTGAAATATGTCCATTCTAACTGAACCTTATATTTACTGGAATCTCTCTTTATATATTCCTTTACTTTTATGTTACTACCAAACTTTGTTCTCTAATACCGTGGGCAAAACCTGGAATTCACTACCCAGTGACCTGACCTCACTTTCCTCAATAACACTTCAAAAACAAACTGAAACTATATCTAAAAACACATTGGTTATGCCCTTGTGCTAACCCTGACTAACTTCCTCACTTATCATTAGGTACTTACCACTATTCCTGTACTAATCTAGTTGCTTTTCTGTTAACCATAAAGAGAGCGTGTTTTTATATATTAATTTAATGTCATTATAAATATATTCTTATATCTATCCAAATATGACATGTATAAAGATTCTTTAAGCAGTAGTCTAAGAAAATGTAAATAATTGCTAAAATCTGTAATGCACCTACATTTGTAAAACCTGTCATATAATATAAATAATACTGTGTTTTGGAGCTTTTCTCCCCGGGCATCTACTGAAAATGGACATATATACAGCTGGACTAGCCCGGTCAATGAATGTAATATAAATAAGTAAATAAATAAATACAATTCTTGACCATATTATTTTACTTTTAAACCTTTGATATTTTGTAACTCCTGGTTACTGGAACTTAGGAATACTGCTATATTGTATATACCAGAGCTTTCTCCACAGACTTCCACTGAAAAGAAGCTGCTCTCAGCCCAACTGGACTATCCCGGTCAGTTAATGCAATACATAAATACGTAATAAATAGATAATAAAACATTCACAGCTTAGCCACTTGAAGTTTCAAAGCACTGGCAATAAAGCCATGATCATTTAACCCAGGGATTGTGTTGCTTTAAGTAGCAACTGCCAATACAATTTTCTGTATTCCCATTTTGCCTTCTGATTTCCCTCTCTTTGATGGGTAGGTATTGTCTTCCAAATAAAACACAAAAGTTTTTGGAACATTTTGCAAGTTTGGCTATGTCTGTATAATGCATTATTGGTTATCATGTCTTCAAATGGTATAAGCATGCTCATAAAGCCTTGTCTTCAAAACATGTTCTGTTTTGCTAACATAAAATGTTGTACATGAAAGGCAATGAGTAATATATATCATTCTCCTTGTGTTGCAATTATATAAGTCATCATGTGAAAATATTTTATTGTAAGAACTTAGGTGTTTCCAGGATCGTATATAAATCTGCACTGTGGACGTGGCCCAGAATTTGATGGTAACCGTGTTCAAGGGGGCTTGCCCTCTCAAGGGAAGGGTGCAAGGGGAGGAGAATAAACATATTGTCCTGATAGTTCAAGTATAGTTTAATTCTGGACAAAAAAACTTACTGATAAACATGTTTCTAGTCCCCCAGTAACAAAGGACAGTGTCCCACCCACAAAAAAAGGGAATGAGGTTACCCCAATTGTAACTTTCCTGACTTGCTTAATGACCTCACTTTGTATGTTATAATTTTGCAGTAGCAACATACAGCATTATTCAAAATAATCATAGGAGAGCATCAAACATACTGTTCATCAGTCTTGCTGTTTTGTTCACAACAGAATGATTATGGTTAACAGGTGCTGTTCTGCACACAGTATTATATTTCATTTTGATTATATTCCATTACATTTGCTTGAGGTGAGAACTAGACCACAATCATTTTAAGTCAAATTACATTGTACGCCCAGTCATTCTTTATCTTCACCCTTACCATTTTACCCCTTGTCCCATGCCCTCTTGAAAAATTCTATGGACTCCCTCTCCACCATCCATTCCAATAATCCATTCCAAGGATCTACAACCTTCTCTGTGACAACTACTTTAAGAAATCTAGGAGAGGTTAGTGTCTAAAAGCTGATGTCTGTGTTGACTACTATTCCTTAGTCCTTCCCGCTCAAGATGATCTTTTCAGAATTCCTCAGCATGGTCCTGTATAATAATATATTTTCCCCATCTCTTCTTGCCTCATGTGAAAACTGCTCTAGCCACTGTAGCCTCTATCATCCCTTTTCTCTCCATCCCACAGATTGTTCTGGTAGCTTTCCTCTTTCCAGCAACCTGAGGTAATTCCTCTTGTATGGTTCTACAACTGCAAGCACTACTCAAGGTGTGATTAGACCATAGCTCTACAGAGTTGAAGCATAGTCTCTTTGCTTCTAGATCTATTCTGTCTCCTGAGGCTACTCCTCTGTCTTATGTTTGCTGCTGATATTGCCCACTTCTTCTCTACCCCCAGTGGTACAATACAAGTATCATCAACATCCAGACTCTTTTCTCACACTCAGATGATATGTATTTTGTAGTATTAGATATAGTTAGCTTATACACCAATATTCACCATAATTTTGGGCTGGAAGTTTTATCTTATTTTTTAGGTGATAATCCCGAAGCATATTTCGTTGGAGATTTAATTGCCTTTTGTTTGAATAATCATTTTTTTGAGTTTAACGGTGTTTTATATAAACAACTTCAAGGTACAGCCAGAAGGGAAGCTTTTGCCCCCATGTATGCATATTTATTTATTTATTTTGAGCAATTTTATATTTACAAGAATGATTTTTTTAGGAAATATGTAATTAAATATTTTAGATTTATCGATGATTTGATTTTTCTATGTAAAAGGTATTAAGTGACGTTGCTAGTTTTTTTTTTAATATTTAAATAATAATAAGTTTAATTTGAATTTTGATGGTTTGCAAACAGGCACCAAAGTTGTTTTTGGATATTCAGATGGAAGGAGGTAGAGTACATAGGAAATTTGAGGACAGCATGGGCAGAGCTGTCACCTTCCTCACACTCTTAAAACTCTTCCATATGGGGAGTTTTATAAGACTGAAAAGATTATATAGTGAAGACAGAATTCAGACAGGAATTCAATGTAACCATACATATATTTAAAGAAAGTGGGTATAGCAAGGATTTTCTATGGGAATGCCAATAGAAAGTATTTGGGAATTTTAACCCAAGATACAATTGTTATGGAGTTAATGAAAATTGGGTCAAGAATAATAACAATGAAGGAAGAATTAGGGAACCTATTTATTTTGTTACTAGAGTTACATTGTTTTCAGGTAGCTTAATTGGTTTGGTTAAATATTTTTGGGGTATTTTAGTACAAAATAAAGATGTGAACTTTTTATTGTAGGATCAACCGAGGATTTCATATAAATGTGGTAGGAATCTCAGTGATATTTTGGTACATGGTAAATTCTGCATGCTAACTGTAAATTATAGCACATCTTGAGGTACAAGTCCATGTGGGAAATGTTCAGCTTGCCCTCATATAGTTAATAGTTTCCCAGTTATTAATGGGAGAAGGTATGAGTTTCAGGGCAGTTATAGCTGTGATAGTGAGGGAATAGTATATGCTTTAAAATGCCCATGCAGGAAGTTTCATGTAGGGGGAAGTAAAAGGTCCTTTGCAACTGGGGCTAAGGAATATATAAGGGATATCAAAAAGGAAAAATAGAAAGTCCTATAGCTATACATTTTCAGGATTATCATAATGGACAGTCAGAGTGTCTACAAGTCATTGTTCTGGAACAAATTTATTGTGATTTTTATGATGTATCTAATATAAAGAGTAGGGTCCTGAAAAAAGAGTCAATGTTTATTCTTAAATTTGACACTATGCCCCCCAAGGGTTTTAACAATGAACTTAATTGGAGGTTTCTGATTTCATTATTTTATTGTTTAATGATGTAATTAGTGTTTTTTGGTAAATAAGGTGAAGTATTTCACAATAAAATGTTGTACTCTGTAAAGACAATAAAGTTGTGGTGCTAGAGAAGTTACGTTTTTTGTTTTAATAAAGTGTGTTTCATAATAACTGTCCATCTAGTTGCTTATTTCAATATATTGGATTTATATTGTGGTTGCTGTGGTAGATCTTTTCTGACACTCAGCGGCCAATTGCTGGCTATCAGATGATGCATTATAAATGTATAATAAAAAGTCTTTTGTGGCTTATATGCAATACTTTTGATTTGCTTGCATTGAACCTCAGCTGACACCTTTCTACCTACTTGTTCACTCTTTCCATATCCTTCCCTGACTCTTTCCTCTGTCTTACACTACTGCACCCATCTTTGTGTCATCGGCAAAGATGATGACCCTGTTCTCTATTCTGTTATGAATGTCTGAAACAAATACAGAACAGAATAATCGATCCATAACAGATCCTTGCTGCACTACACTGATCATTTCCTGAATTTATGATTTTGTCCCTTTCATTACATCCATCTGTGTCTTACCATTCATCCACTCAGATGTTTAGTACCTTAGTCATAGTTTTACACAACCCCATCAGTTGCCCCATCAACCTTCAATGTGGGACTGAGTAAAATGACTTGCTGAAGTCTAGGAAGACTGTGTCTCCTGTTACTCCCCTGACAAGTTCACCAAAATGTAGTCATAAAACTTGATCAGGTTTGAATGACAGCCCCTTCTGTACATAAACCTCTGTTGGTTGCTGTCCTGGTGATCTTTGTCCTCTAGAAGAGATCTTGTCCTTCTCTTACGTATTATCACCATGACTTTCCCTGCTGCTGTTGTTAAGGTAACAGGTCTGTAGTTCCACAGTTTGTTTCCCTCCGGTACTATTAATGCATACTGGGGATTGTGTTGCATGAGAGGGAATTAGTACAGTCTAGAGATGCTATTCTTATTGTAGTAGAAATAACATAGACAGGAGACAGAACACTAATTTTGCCAAGTGTAGCAAATTTGCTTTGATACATTGAAGCCACAGTAAGATGAGCTGTGATGCTCATCAGAAATCCAATCCTTTCCTATAGAACTTTATTTGAAACATGTGGCAGATTATTTGAAGCTTTTGCATGTGTTTTTGCCCCTTTTCTATATTACTCTGCCTATCAGCTGCTATCTAGAAGACCCCTTATTGAATGAATCCATGTTATCCTCTATGCAACATAATCCTTAGTGCAATGCTATGAAAATTTTCTTATACATCTGTCCGAACACGCAGTGGTAGTCTGGCATGCCTACTGTCATACTGGAGTCCAGAATTACAGGCCATTAATGCATGAATGCTTCTATATATGCATTGATCCTGGCTACAACACTAATTATTGTTTAGGTGAGCACATAACAAGGCCCTTTGTATAGTGATCTCTGATGCCACTCCATCACAAGAACTATTTTTCCAGTACCCTAGAACATAGGGTGATGCAGCACTGGCTATGCACTTCCATTCCCTCTAACTTTCTCCTCCCACATCTGGGCAACTGTTTGAAACCATGTTCCTTGATCATTCATGACATGGCCAGCCTTATCAACTGCTGGGCCCAATTTGAGTTATTTTTGGAGATCCTCAAGGCATAACCCTCTCATTTCCTAGCCCCACCCATCATCATATGCCACACCTCCACATAACACTGCCCACCACAGCCTACTAGACTTATTATTTTAGTGGGAGGAAGTTGTAGCAAGATAACATATGGGTCAAGTGTGTATAATATCAACTAAACAGTGCTCTGACCAATAACCAGATTTAGGTACATGAAAGCAGTGCAATGCTGAGCCTAACAATCACCCACCTTTTAAACATTTGGTTTTACCTGCTTGGAAAAAAATACTTATCTAATATGTCCCCTGCTCCCCAAGGAAAAAAACAATTTACCTTGTAATCATGATTACGCTTTGCACTTTTGATAGTAATTACACTGTTCGCTCATCAACATAGTAAAAAAAAAAAGAAATAATGGTTTTAAAAGGCAAGTCAGAGAGGATGGGGGCGCAAGGTATTTATGAATATGTGCCCCGGGATTCATGAAGCTTGCGCCAGGTGCAGGCGTAGTGTCGGCATTCTAACACAAAAGATGGCCACCAAACGATTCAGGTACGAACTGTTCCCACATGTACTGCCTGTGTACGCTACACCCGCACAACTCCTGAGCCTTGTATGCTAATTACCCCATGTGCAGCAGTGTAGCATGCAAATGAAGGTATGTAGTGATTTAGGAAGTGGTGCAGGCATAGTGTAAGCATGCAGAAATGTAAACCGTAGAAAATGGTTTACATTTTTGCAAACATAAAATCGGAGCAATGACAGCCAACCAAACACATGTATTATATTGTTAGCATATGCCAATGGCTAAATATATAGCCATTGGCATAAAAAAATGTGCAAAATATAAAATTAACATTTAATATATATAGTCACACTATCGCGACGTGGAAGCGCAGGGCAGCGGTGTGCAAAGGGGATCGCAAGGAATATATAAAAATATAGAATAAAACCGCAATGCAACACATATCATGATTTCCCCATAATAGTCAATAGCAGGCATGCTACACCATACTCATGGAACAAGGGTTGCTAAGGGGCAGTGACAGTGTTATGCGCAGTAGCTAGGAATTAGTAGGCAATGCTATGCAGATGAAAGGAGTAATAATGAACTGCAGATTCCCTGCTGGTGTAAGGATGCACCTCACAGCGTAGCATTATAACACCGAGGTGAGCCCTTGAGATAAAGATGACATCAAGACAGGGGTGTGTCGCTATTGCTGTAAGCACATTGGAGCATTGCTAAACCAGTCTGCCCCTAGCTAGGCAAAGCTGCAGGATAGGGGTGTGTCGAACTGCCCATAGCTATGCTTAGCTGAGAGTACACAAGGTAGCCGAGTATGCATGTGAACGGAGATGAAAACGCGTTTAAACCCGGTAAACGGGTATGCTCGGCATGCACTGCAGCTGAAACAGTAATGACATAGGAAAGAAATAAGGAAATGCTGCAGCAGTGAAATTGGAGCACAAATGACTAATTAACACGTAGGAGCCTACAGTGGGCCATTGACAACAGCTAACAAGGCTGCAAGCAGCTACCTGCAGAACAGGGAAGG
This sequence comes from Protopterus annectens, assembly GCF_019279795.1. NCBI lineage: Eukaryota > Metazoa > Chordata > Ceratodontiformes > Protopteridae > Protopterus > Protopterus annectens. Next base: position 1,190,531,048 of record NC_056733.1, on the reverse strand, counting down.
GAAGGGGCTGTACTGCAAAGAAAACAGCAAAGTGTCAAAGCAGAACAAAGGCGATTATGCAGTATGTCAGCTACAAGGCACATTTCTCCATGACTGGGTAGGGAAAGTACAAAACAAGAAAGATGGCAGATGGATGCATGCCTGATAATGGGAGGGGATCCAGGTCTAAAAGTGAATTAAAGGGCAACATATTAATCAAGGCAGGCAAGTAGATATCCACAGTAAAGGCCCCACACTTGCAGTACTCATTGCAAAACCCATAATTAAGACATGCAGCAGCTGGAATAGCTCATACACACCCACTTACATCAGCAGCATCCATAGCACAATACTATAAAGTGTGAAAGCACCTCACACACATTTGTGTATTCCCATGCACTCTGCACAAGTGGTGTATACAGATGGGGAACTTTTATTATGTACATGTTAGGGGCTGCCATAGCTTTGATCCACCAGCATGTGCTGGCGACTGAAGGTGGTGTGAAGGATAATGCACACAACCATCGCAGGCACCAGAGGAGGACGAGAGTGTTCAGACCGAGGGTAACCTACCAGAGGCTACATGATCTGGAGATAGTAGAGCATTACAGGGTGGACAGGGACACCCTACAGCAACTTGTGGAGCTGGGGCAGCCACGACTCAGAGCCAGAACAAACAGAGGAGAACACATCCCATTGGATACAAAGGTATGTTTAAGCCTGAGAATACTAGCTACAGGTACCTTTCAAAGACCAACTGGGGATATCATGGGTATCTCACAGGCATCAGCATCCAGGGTACTACACCAGTTTCTGGATGCCATGATATCACATGCCAATGAGCACATATACTTCCCCTGAACACAGGAGGAGTTGGCCAGCAATATGCGTCTCTTCCATCGTGTGGCAGAATACCAGAAGGTACTGGGTGCAATAGACTGCACGCACATACACATCAAGTCACCACCTGTTGAGCAGGGTAGACGCTACATAAACCACAAGGGATACCCCTCCATCAACTGCCAGGTTGTGTGCAATGCCCAGGCTATCATCATGGATGTGTGTGCTGGCAGCTCTGGAAGCTATCAGGACTCCCACATCTAGCACGTCTCACAGCTGCATTGGTTATTTGCCATGGGGGACATCCCAAATGGCCACCTGGTGGGGGATGCTGGCTATGCACTGGAACCGTGGATGATGACTCCCATCAGAAATGCACACATACTCATGCAGGAATGCCATAATGAGGCACACTCACAAACCAGAATCATCATAGAGCATGTGTTTGGGATGCTGAAATTACGGTTCCATTGCTTGGACATATCTGGTGGAGCCTTGCAGTACTCTCCAGGCACATGTAGCCACATCTTCATAGTGTATGCCATGCTACACATTATGGTCCTGCCAAAACAGCTGCAACAGGGACAGAATGGTGAAGGCCCTCACAGCCCACCAACATTGCCAAGGACGCCACAGGCACAGAGGTACTCAGACCACGAACACCCTGAGCCAGCACCAGTAGGCAGATGGAGGCGTGCCCAGTATGCCCATGCCTTGGCAAAGAGGGAACGTATAGCACACACACTGACAGTGTAGGCACCTAGGGACTGACACCTTTCTCCACCTGCACACACAGTTAAAATGGATGGCACAGACTACCTGTAAATTGTCATGTATAGGCAGTCCACTGTGTGCATTCAACATAGGCAGCCCTCAACTATTGCACACACAACAGCCATTGGCACAAGGTAAGTCAACACCTGAACAGTAAATTAAGCTATCAGCATATGCAGATAATGTATGTATAGATTCATAGGTAGATACTTGGCCAACTGCCAGAGGCCATTCATAAGGCCAGCCAAAATGTGTCAACTTTTGCCACCTCATTGATTCATTAACCGTCCCTTTGTGGAGCAGAGCCAAAGGCGGGATCCCTGGGGTGCATCTACTGTTCCCCATCCACCATTCAAGGTTTCTCTTGCAGAGTGTTAGTGAGAGGCTCTGTATAATGTAGTTAGGGATGTTGTTCCAAAGTATGGGGAGTGTCTGTGACAGGAAGATGTCTTTCCAGCATCTTCCGGTTATTGTTGTGGCAAGGTCAGCTCACTACAGTGTGTGGCTCACTGTGACATGGATTCCCATCGGTGGAGCAAATCCATCAAGCCTGAGTTTGACATGGCTGTGTTGGCCAGTGGAGATCATCTCTGGGTAAACGAGATGCCACTGAGTAAAACAGGAATTTATTCAGTCTGGCTGCATAGGCCATATGTTGGAGGCCAGTATTCACCTTGGTGAGGTACATTTGTGATCCCCCCAGCTGTTGGACATGTCCCCTGAGGTACATCCCACATGGGTTATTATACCCTATGATGGGACTGATAAGTGATGAGTAAAGAGGCACTATAACCCCTGTATGTCTAAATGGGAATCCTTTAGTAATCAGATGGCCTACATAGAAGGATGTCCTAACTACTGTGGAGATATGATTTTCAAAAGGGAGATCACTATCTACCTTAGTTCCCAGATACCCCATTACCTTGTCTGTATTAAAGTGGCTGCCGCTCATGTGTTAATATGTAGGTGCCAATTCCACAATGTGAATGACCATGCAGTTAGTGGCACTTGGTTGGAGGCCATGTCATTGGCACCCTGTGACGTTCTCTGTGAGGCCCCTTGAGGGATGTCCATGTTAGCTGGACTATCAATCATGGCTCCCAGTTTGCAGTCATTGCCAAACATGGTCTGCCGTAGTCCACCTGTGTTTGCCTGTACATCTGAGACGTATATGCCAAACAGTTGAGCTCCCAGGACTGAGTCCTGTGGGACATCAGTCATGACTATTAAAGAGTTGGACCTGGAGACTGCTAGTCGTACCATGTGGGTTCTGTGTGTAAGCCCATTAGCAACCCAACCTGTGATGTATGGGTGAATGTACAGGCTGGTGTGTTTATCAATAATACCTGAGTGGGGCATGGTGTCAAAAGCCTTGGTGAGGTCCAGGTAGTATGTGTGAACCACCTCCCCCATCATCTAATGTCTTGGTGACTGTATGTAAGATGTCAAACAGGTTCAGTAGGCATGAACTGCACTCAACCAAGCTGACCTGGGTTGGGTCACGTGTTCGAAGGTTACCAATGTCATTGTTAATGAGTGCCATGAGGATGCGAACCATACCATTGCAGACCAGGCTAGTCAGGCTTATGGGGTGGTAGTTACCATGGTCAGTTGTGATTTCACCTTGATGGAGTGGAATAACCTTTGCCACGCACCATTGTATGGGCATGTAGCCTATGGAGAGGCTGAGGTAGGAATGCTTAATTAGGTGGGGGGCAGGTTGTCTTGTACAGTTTGCAACATGCAGTCTGGGTCAACATCTGCCTCCATTGACACTGGGTTCTGCTGTTAGAGAGGGACATTTCCACCTGTGTGTCTCTGATGCTTGGGATACTGTACCTTTTGGGTAATGTTGTGGGCTCTTTAGGGGGTGAAGTATGCACCGAATGTATCTGCAAGGATGTTGGCAATATCAGTAGGGTCAGCATATTTTGTGCTATATTTCACCGGCACAGTGCAAATCTGTGTGTCACCACATAGATCCTTGACATAGCCAAAGCAGGCTTTGTGGTTATCTTTCGAATCCTTGTGTATTCTCCTGCTGCTGTTAGCCTTGGATGATGTCATGAGGGACCTACGTATCATACTAATAGTGGTCACAGATGTCTGCCCTTCGTGGGATTTGCTGTGTGTCTGGAACACTGTCCTACTTCTGCAGTATAGCCTGTTTATTGCAGAGGTCTACCAGACCAGTGTCCTTGTCTAGGAGGAGTGAGTCTTGGTTTACCAGTGATGGCACGATCCATACATCCATGTAGGTGCTTATAGACTGCATTTGTAAATCTGTCTGTATCTTGAGCAGTGTTTCCCCTTAGTTTGGGGGCTGTGAAACCCCCCACCCCTGTCACTAGTAGTGTAAATTTAGCTGTAGGAAAGGTATACACTGTGGTATCTGTGGGTGGGGGAGATGCTAGGGTGTGGAAACAGTGAATAATTCATTGTCAGATCTAACCAGTGACCGGTTAACCTCTGCTGTGGTGCACCTGTTGCCCATGTTGGTGATGACTACATCTAGTAGTTTCCACCCCACATTAGGGAGGTTACCACCTGATACAGGGCATATGAGGTGATACATTCCAGGAAGCGCTGGTCCTGGAAGTGAGTACCGGAGTACATTTCCCAGTTAATGGTATGGTAGTTGACATCGACCAATGCCAGGGTGAGCGTTAGGACTGTCGTGTTCTCCACTGTCTCCAGGTAGGTGGAGTTTAGGTCCTGGGTCATTATGGGTGATCCGTAGCAGGCCACATTCCACATTGCAGTTGTGGCTGATGTTAGCTGCATATGGATGATCATAGAGGTACCATGCTGCCCCACTAACCTGGAGGTGTAGGTATCCCTGATGAATATGGATACAGCCCATCCATGTCTGTCAGTCCATTTCTGTTGCTGAAATGTATGGTATGGGTTTTAGTCTGGTAGTGCTGGTGTGCTCTCAAGAGCCTTAAGACAGATTTCAGTTAATGCACAGATGTTGATGTTGCCATCCTGAGGAGTGCTGTGAGAGCATGCATGTTGTGATCACAACCCCTGGTGCTGAGTAGCATAATCCTCATTGAATCTGCTATTGTGCTGTTTATGGAGCTGGTACTCACCTTCAAGACTCTCTTAAATAAGCCACCATGGGGGCGCTAATAGCCTTGGCCAGTATTCCAAAGCATAAGGCTGACACATAGGCCGGTATGGCATTATTGCATGCATGTTCCCCATCTGTGCTTGTTTTTAATCTCCCCTGTAGATAACCTACTGGTAAGCAATAGAAAGCATTAAACTTATACAAGGCTTTTAGCTTTCAAGATATGCCTTTGGAGTGACTAAGTATCAGTGTTCTGTATGTTCTTGCTGTACTCAACTGTTTCCTGACTACATGGTGTGTTCTCACTGTATATTGTGATCTGAAGGTCTGTTTATTCACATATTATGGCTGTGATGGCCTGCACGTTAGAGGTTCACATATAGCCTACTACCTATCTGCCCAAGGGCAATTAGAAGCATAGCAACAGTGTGTTGGCCTTCCCTGCACCATTGATGAAGTAACTGAGCCTCTGTCAAGCATAGCCAATGAAGCAATTCCAGGCACAGTTGCTGGAAGCTGTTGAAGACTGGGGTTGTGGAGGGTGATGGGGACTTTGTGATCTAAAGAGGGCATGTTAATGTAACAATTCAACACCATTCAATCCCCCCAACAGGTCTTGCAGCTATCAAACTGGACGAGCTCCCCCACCTCCTGACTGTATGGTTCTGGGACACATGATCCTAGGGGTGTATAGTCACTTACCCATTCACACAACAAGGTTTCCCTTGAAGTGTGTCAGTGAGGGGCTATGCCTAATGTAGTTAGGAATATAATGTATTGTCTCACAGTACTTTTGTTATATGTTGTTATTTCAAAAGTACATGAAGCTCAGTGAGTTTGGGGGCCTCCACCCTTTGCTTAGTCTAGCTTACACATAGAAATCATCTAAATAGGAAATAGGCGGAAGCAACATTAATGTCAACAGTGTAATGGTTACGGCATCCGCATAGTATCTGTGCATTCAAGGTTGCAATCCTGATAAAGGCAGGGATGTTTATCATGTGCAAACGTATACCTTAACCACAGCTTGCATATATAGGTAGTAATTGTCTGTATAATAAACATTCAAATCACCCATATAAACCCATGTGTGCAGGAGAGTACAGTCAACAGAGAATGTAATGTTATGTCAGCACATAGTGAGATGTTACGTCACTGACATGTATATATTCATAGTAGTTAGCAGATGTGGCCGTGTTTGCGCGCACAGGTTATACATTACAAAGTTTAACTATGTTTAAACGTTGCAATAATGTCACACAAACACTTTTAAACATACTTACAACTGCTTAAATGAGCCTTATTCTGCAGTAAAAAACATTTGTAAAGCATTGCAAGTGTCGAACCCTGGACCATGCACACTATAGTCATGGGACGTACCACTAAGCCATCTGAGATGTACACATGCATCATGGTCTTGAGACTACACCTTATACC
>NC_056733.1:1190412442-1190519942 GCF_019279795.1 Protopterus annectens | reverse complement strand
CATACACTCAAACCACCTTTTGAACTATACACATGGCTCTGGCATATTCCATGTTGTTGTGCAGGACCTGTGATGCAGTAGCCTGGACTGCATGGAAACACATGTAGGAACTGTCAGGTCTTATAGCCCATGCAGGTATGTCCCAAGGCCTGGGTAGCATTCTGCCATTGGCCAGAATGATACTGCAATACAGGGACAAAATGATTGTATTCCACAATTGTCTAGTGTAGTGGTGCATGTTGCAGGGTATCCAGTATCTGTCATCCTGGGATAACATGGTTGACAGACCATGATGCTTTGCCCGACAGGGCCTGCACCTGTCACCCCTGGGAATCTGGATACTGCTTAGGGCTCATGCTTCCCCTATAGTGCCTTCATTATGCACGGTTCAAGTGAGGGTCCACTGCTGTTACAAGGACAGTCAAGCAATAAACTGGGGGTCTCGCTACACAATGATACATGTCAGAAACACTATACGGACACACATATGTCAATCCCTAACATGGAGAACATATCTGTGCAGTGGCTGAGACATGTTTCAATACTCCAGAGAGCACACCTGCATGACCATGTTATAACACATACCTCACCTCTTGCCCATTATCCTTTATTGGAACACACGGGCCACAGGTGTGTCCATATTCCTGAAGGATATGTACACCCCCATGCTAATTACACTTGCATAACATCAGATGCATTATGCTGAGCAACTACCTTTGTGCCAAAGTGGAATTTAAAATACACCTTGAGACAGATCACCCACTAGGCCGTGGACTTCACAACTGTCATAATGTGCTGTAATGGGGAAGATTAGATCTGAGACAGAACCATAATAATGGCTAATCTCAACTATTCCATTATGACCTGGGAGGACTCCTCATGTACCAACACTGTGCTCAATGCATGTTGGATTCCATCGACCCCACTGACCTGGATCACAGTAGTCACACAAACAGGGTTAACAGTATGCTACACATAGTCTCCAATGCCAATGTTATGTTTCCTAAGAGCAGAGGGGTGAGTGCCATGGCAATCATGCAGATGGACAATGCATGTGCAAATGCTGAATCCCTAAGCAGTCACATATGTGCAGTGATTGTGCCATTGAAACAGAAACAGGATTCAACCCAACACAAACAAGTAGGCAAACTGGTGGTACCATGCTTTAAACTGTACCACAGAAGGTAGTAACTGTTGCAAGAGTGAACACACATGAGTGTAGGTGATCCCTGGTCAGCCTCAGTAAGATGCAGATACACCATATAAAACCACACAAAGCTACTGTGAAACTAATCAGCCACATATTATGAGGCCAAGCACAGAGCATTCTATAGCTGTGTCATTAATCGTAATGGCAACGACAAGACCTGCCGTGCTGCACAGCACTATGGCATGGGAAGTACTGCACCTACAGAAATAGCACCCGTTCATCCAGATAATGTCTCGGAGAACCTAAACCCACTCCCACCTCCCCCCACCCCCAACAGGTACACTTAGTAATATATCCATGTACACTACAGGGCCCCTGTACTAATGACAATGCAGGTGCAAGCTGCACTCTCTAAAGCCATACATACAGCTTTCATGGGACCTGTCAACATATCAGGGTGTATTAGACACAAATGTAAGAACATTCAGCTATCCATATACACATTATGTTCAATAATAGCTCCATGTCAGGCTGTGTACACACTGAATAGTGCACAGCAGCAGTTATCACACACCACAAAGGGGGAGACACCATTGATAATGGGACATAGTGTACAACTACCCTGCTGAGTCTGGTCTGTATGGCCATGAACCGTGGTCAATGTAATTGATGTACTCGGTACAGATGTAGCTGACAGTAGGGTTGATTCACACTGCATATCATGACCTTGCCAGGTCGTAGGACCATCACCCATACTGTGTTCCAGCTATACTCAGTAAACTAGGTGTATATTCCTATGTCACAGGAGTGGTTGGCAACTTGACTGCTGGCAGAACCCACACTAAAAAGGTGTCTGATGAATACACACACATCAAACCAGTGCCAGCCACAGTAATACAGGGGTCATTCCTGGTACTCCCCCTTTTTGTTATCTATACCACATAAACTAACACAGAAGGCATCAGCCTATTGATGTTTGCAAATGACTATGAACTAGGAGCAATAGTTGACTCATTGTGTGCTGCTTTCAACATACAGAAGGACCTCAGTGTGTTAGATGTGTGGTGTGTGATGTATGGCCACAATCTGACAGCTAAGTATTGCATTGTCATCCACTATGTTACAAACCCTGTACCCATTGACTACCACGTAGGCAGTGGTCAACATAATGTCAATTGTGTGCATGGGATGCAGCTGGACACTACTTCCCTTTGATGGTTACATCACCACAAAAGACAGGTAGTTGTATGTGGCACCCCTAATCATGACAGGGTGCCATCCAGGAATATAGAGATAACTGCTCAGCCATACTCAACACTCATGTGACCCATAATAGATCACATAGGTTCATAGGTTCATAGGTTCATATTAGGCTATCTGCCCTAGGGCATTTATAAGCCTAGCCAGAATGTGTTTGGCTTTCGCCACCCATTTTAAATTTATTTTGCTATGCCCTTTTTCGAGGTTAGTATACATATTTCCTTTAAGGGTTATTCTCCATGTGTAGATGGCCTACACTGCCCTTCACAATCCCTAGTTGCACTATGTAGCATGCAGCTTACCCTGAATAAAGCCATGTCCAACCCAGAGGTGTTGGACATGCTACCATTAACACATCCTGATCCCAAATAAACACATACATCATGGGCATCCACCTTTCTAGTACAAGAATCACAACATGACTGACAGATCCTTGTCCCATACACTTAACATACTCTTGCCATACTACGCATCCCTGTCCAGCAAAGCTGCACATCACCCCTCTCTGTGACATGGTGTGATGACCGGATGCCAAATATATCAGTAACCATGTGTATCAGTTATTTGGCACTGCTTGAACTGACCACTGAAACTTACCTGTCTGTTGACTAGAACTAGGTAACCTGTCTGCCTAGGCTCATAAATGGCCCAGGGCATATAGCCTACTAGATCACTATGACCATACATGCTATAGTTGATATCCAACCCTGCAAATACCATCAGGCTAGCTATTGTTCCATGTGTTACACATGTGCAACACAGGCAATACATGGCAGGATGCTACACAGCTGTACAGTGCCATGTAGATGTATATGGCAAAACACATACACTTTGCAAGTCTGCAGGGTCACAGGTCATGTCCCTAATGGCTATGTATGACTATATATGTGGCATATACACAGCATTAAGGTCAATTGCATTAATATGAACACATCCAGGCATGTGCTGATCGGTAAAGACACCACTACAGGCAAACAGACATGCCCACGTGAAGACAACATCCTCATGCTGTATGAGCAATGCCATCACATGACACACACATATATGGCGATAACATCACATCACCAGTAGGTGTCAAATTGGTTGTCCCCTTTTGGGTTTGAAACCCCTTGGACACTACCTTTTCCCTTTGGGGAATGGTTACTTTTCACCCCCCAAAAAGAAAAAGGTTTTAAGTTTTGTAAATTTGGTTTTGGGCACCCCTAAACCCCCTTTACTTTGATCAGGGGTCCCCCCCCCCCCCCCCCCCCCCCCCCCCCCCCCCCCCCCCCCGCCCCCGCACCCCCCCCCACCCCCCCCCCCCCCCCCCCCCCCCCCCCCCCCCCCCCCCCCCCCCCCTTTTTTTTTCTCCCCCCTTTTTTTTTCTTTTTTTTTTTTTTTTTTTTTATTCTTTTTTTTTTTTTTTTTTTTTTTTTTTTTTTTTTTTTTTATTTTTTTTATTCTTTTTTTTTTTTTTTTTTTTTTTTTCCAAATATGAGAAAAAGGGGGCCAGCCAAAATCAACACCAGGCCCCCAATAAAGGGTCCACTACCCGGGGATTCCCATGTGGGAAGAGGGCCCCCTACCCCTGCCCTTTCCCCCAAAACCCCTTTAGCGGGATTGTGGATGGTCCCTTAAACCACCAACCCGGGGTTTTGGGCCGGGTAATTCACTCCTGCCCAAAAAAACAACTATACCCATTTTATTTAAAAGGTTCCCCTGTACAATTGTAAATTAACATATTTCCCAAAGGCTTTGTAGCAATGCACATCCTTTCTGTCCCTTTGTATGCCCCGAGGGCCAAAAAACTCCATGTATAGTTTTTTGGACGGGTTTAAGGGCCCTAAACAGGGACATTGGAACCCTGTGGGCTAAAAAACCCAGGGGAAAATACCTTACTGCCTTGACCTCCTGTTTAGGTACCCCCGGGAAAATTTCCACGGGCACCCTTTGCCCCAGGGGGTTGTTAAATTTAACCAGGCAATAAGGGCAGGAACAATTAATTCCCAGGGTTTTTTGGGCCAAAACACTTTACTTTTTAATTAGGGTGGCCCTGTTAATGGCAGGGTAGCCCTTAAAGGGGCTTTCACACTTGGTTTCCAAATTGAAAAAATTTAAGGACTATAGGAAAACCCCCTACACAAACCTTCCCAAACGAAAAATTCCAATGTTTTGGAACAACATGAAACAATTAGGTGTTTCCCCCCGTAGGGAAAAAGGTTACTTATACTTTAACCATTTTGGGTTATGCAGAAATTTACAAAGAGATTTGTAACCAAATAAATGTGTTAACGGGAGTTCCCCCACGGTACCCCTTGGGGAGTTACCCTTTGCTATAATGTCCCAAAAGGTAGTGTACAGACTGCCCCATACATGTTGGGGGTGGGCCTACCCCCAACCTCCTCAACAACCTGCAAAACCATGTCCAAAATCCCAACATCCCAAACCCTTTTTTTGGGGCAAACCCTTCCCGGGTGGACATATGCCCAAAAATGGGTGAAATGAAATAAGGGAAAAAATGAACAGGGGGTGAAATTTAAGGGGGGGCCCATCCAACCGGGGGAACCCCTGAACCCTTATAAAACATGGTTTTGGGAGGGGGGGCCCAAAGACCAGGGGGAAGAAACCCCAAAAACAAAATAAATAATTTTACATGTTTTTGTAAAAATTGTTGAAACATTTGGCCAACACAATACAACTATGGCCTTTTTTAAATTTGTTTTGAAAGATGTGAAACCCAAAATTTTTTACGGTTTTTGTGCAACAGGCTTGTGTGGGCATAACAGGGGGGAAAACCACCACATCCTGTTTGGCCCTCGGGGTTTTTTCACGACAGGAACCCTTTCATAAAGTTTTTAAATTTCCCAACTTGTTGCAAACATAAATTCCACATCGCCAAAACAGTACACATTGTTGGGGGCCCGAATCACGGGTCAGCCTGCTCCTAAATGTTTAAGGTAAAAAATTTGGCTTTTGGGGGAAACAAAAAAACCTTTAAATTACCCAAATGTGGGGGCAAATTTGAATAAAATTATGGTTAAATGGGGGCGGGGTTCATTGTTTTACCCTTTGGGGAAATTGAACATTACTTAAAGGGTTTATTGTGAACACCTAAATGTGGGACATTCCCCCCCAAGGGAAAATTGTATTTTGTATGTGAACAAGTCATGGCTTTTAAACTGTTCAGTGGGGCTAAACACTGTAACAATTTGAAAACATGCCCCTCAATCCCATACATACCAAATTTTTTGCAAAATGTCCCGGGGGCATATTTTAGGGGGGAAGTCTTTGGGGAAACACTAAACCCATTTTAAATAACCTCCCCTTTGGGGACACCATTAAAAATTTGGTGGGGGATGGAAAAGGAACCCCAAAATTGTGTTAAAATGTTGCATGTTTAACTTTCCCCAAAAACAGGGCCTTTTAAGGGTGATTTGAGGTCAAAAACCAACGGGCCGGCCCGGTGGAAAACAAAAAAACCCCCCTTCGGGTTTTGGGGCACCATTGCAAATGGGACACCATTTTCCAAAACATTGTTTTCACCAACTTTAACAAACCCCACATCAGCCCGGGGTACAGAATTTAATTGTTGCAGACTTTGCACCTGCTTTGGGGGGGAAAACCAAGGCAGGGCTAGGAAACCATGTGACATACCCAATTAGGGTTCAAATTAGGGGTCACCAAACCCTTCGGGGTGTGTACAAACCCACTTTGGGTTTTGTTAACATTGGTGAGGGGGGGCACACCCTTTGGAATGATTGAAGGGTGAAAAGCAGGGCTTGTGTTCAGGTAAGGGGATGGGCTTTTTAACCACAAAGGGTGCAATGGTATGAATGCTAAAAACCACTAAAATTTGAAAGGGGGAAAATGCCTTGCTATAACCCATGATTCCCCCCTGTTGGGAACCAAAATTGAAAGGGGAAAACACCAAAATTTTTTAAGCTGAAACCCTAAAAATTGTCAACTAAGGGTTTTGGGCCAATAAACCAGCAGGGGGTGTCTGTTTTTGGTCTGTGGCCCTTGGTGGGACAGTTTTGTGTGTCGTGTGTTCTGTGGGTTTTGGGTTGTTGCGTGTGTTTGGGGGGTTAAAAAGGTGGGTCGGGCCTGTGGTGCCCCTTTTGTCATGTTCCCTGGGGGTGTGTCCCCAAAAAAGTCTGACTGGGGTCTTTTCTGTGTGTTTTTCCCCCGGGATGTCTGTTGTCTGCTTTGTTGTGGGGTTTTGGGGGTTTTTCCAACCTGGTGCTTGTTGTAGGGTAAAACTTTTTAAGGGTCGTTTTTGTCTTCCCCTTTTTTAAACCAGGGATGTAGCCCCCCTCCCTTTTGGCCAACCTGTTAAAATTGTCGTTTGGGGCATTGAATGATGTTAGAGGGTTTGGGGCCGGGGGTTGTCAGGGGCTGAATCTGTGCCATTGGTTGCCATTCCACCTGTCTCCCCCTCATCCTCGCACACAGTTCACCTACCTGCACATACCCCATCACCACCGGCCATAGAGGAAGGACAGTTGGTGGGTGGTAGCATGGAACAGGGAAGTGTGGTGACGATGGAAGGTGTGCCTGCACACTATGATCCCAGTCAACAGACTGGTGATGTCCCACACAGACATGTGCCCAGCACTGCTCGTAGGAGGACTACTGGCCAACATGCCCCTGCGAGACCAAGCACATCAGCTGGAGTCACCAGATGCATATTTTGGGCTGTAATGGAGGCACATGCATGTGCTGAATGGCACAACAGAGACGGTCTGAGGCTTCAGAGTGCTGCTGTCCATTCATTAATGGACAACGCCCAGGCACTTGCAAATGCTCACCATCATCTTGCAGATGTTTTGGATAGATGATTGGTTGACATGGTAGGAGTCCTTGACCATGGCATGTTAATCCTTGAGCATGGAATGTCTGTACTGGAACATCCGGTGGGAGTGAGGCATCAGGCACTTGAACGTAGGTCAGTTACATCACCTGTTGAAGGTCTACGTGAACATACTACTGCACATGCCCACTCCCATAGTGGCGGTAGCAGCGGCAGTGCAGCTGGTGCTGTGCAGTCCACACCAGGACACAGCAGGCCACATGCATGTGGTCCTGGATGGTCTCAACAGGGTCATGATTCCAGTGGACATGTGTCATCAGACGGTACCCAATCTGGACCTCTGCCTGGTAGTGCCCCTGCAACCCCTGGCTGGTGCAGGTCATGTGGCCATGGCAGACACCATGAACTGTGAAACCTGCCTTGTACAGTCTGCAGCTTTCAATATTACCCCTGTGTAGGCCAGCCTCATGCCAGACATGTGTGCATGCATACACACACACTGAAAACAAATGTAGGGCACCTCAACACACATGCATAACATCCACACATGCCCAATGATATCACAGGCCCTAACACACATGCATGATGTCATTCAATGGCACAGCCTAGGCATCTGGCAAACATTATCACCCTGTGCATATCATGATGCCTGTGCCGCATCCCTGTCATCCACATCATCAGTGCAGGGACATGTTCATATGGTCTGATGCCCAGGGTGAACATACTAGGTAGACAATTGTAGATTAATATTGTTGAGTAGTGTTGCCAGGCAGCAGACATACCATGTATTGCAGTTTTAGAATGCATTTTGTATGTTTGACAGTATGTATCATGTGTAACAACACTAACAGCATGTTGATCTTGACATTCTGCCTTCCTCTTTCAGGTGTAGTTGCATGTGCTGGGGGATGTTGGTGTTTGCGGGAGTCCCATATGTACATGTCGACTACCCACAGGTCAGTATGACAATACCTGCTTGCACTTTGCAGTTTCCACATCACAGTTATATTCTCCCATGTTTCAATTATGTTTACTGCTCTAATGATCCAAGAGCATGATAGCTGTGTAGTAAGCTACTGTGTTCAGAGCCTTCACATCCATAGTGGGTGACATCACAGGTATAGTTACCTGGAGCGCGGAGTAGGTAAAAGAGTGGTATGCTGGATGACAAGGGTAAAGGCCAGTGGAAATAGTGGCTTCTCATTGGGAAGCAGTAATACCTACTGCCATGACAGCATGCAAATACAGACACACCCACACACTCAGGGATTCACAGACACAGTAACGCACACACACACACACACACACACACACACACACACACACACACACACACACACACACACACACACACACACACACACACACATTTGCCAGTGTTAGGATGAGAACCCCTGCCTATGCGCATATCATCATTATAGTACTACGCAATTACAAGACGCGCTACAGAGATTACACATGTACAGGTAGTTGGAATGGCCTAAGATCGAGGACATCGACAGGGATACTACAGTGCAGTGAATGTATGTGGGGAGGGGGGTCCATTAGTAGGCTATGTAACAACAGGTCACACCCCAGGTTGTACATGTTAACAGGTGGTTAGTATGCCCATCTACAATTGATGATATCAACAGGGATGCTAGATTGCATTGAGTGGATGGGAGGAGGGGACATTAACATTTCACTATGGTAAAATACAGCCTCACTCCAGGAACTGGACAGCCATACACACACACACACACACACACACACACACACACACACACACACACACACACACACACACACACACACTGGCATTCACAAAGATATACACCTGTGTCACACATATACAGACACTTTACATGTGTGAGGTTTAACCATCTGCCTATGCCTTTCTTTTTACACTTCACTCTGTACTGGTGTCAACAACAGTGTTCAGGAGAGTAATAATTTGTGGGATGTTTTCCCAACCATACGTGACATATATGGACACACACCCACACGTGCCAGTACTGTAAATCAAACACCTGCCTATCTCATGATAGGTACTACAGAAGTACAGCACTATTGCATCCGGTGCAATGCTTACTGACTCTTTCCTTTGACAACTGTGCTGATATATGCACAATATATGCACAGGGGAGGTATTACTGTTACAGGTGTCATGAGGTTTGCCTTCAGTGTCACCCTTACAGCATTCTACATTGTCTGTCTTCCACTTCAATTAACAAAACCTGACCTTAGCAGGTACACAGGTTATTGTAGGACTGGTTGTAACACATCAGTGAGCTGTCCTCAATAATCATTCATCTGCAAAGAAGCCCCACCACTTAGTAATCATTTCAAAACATCTGTCCTTACCTCTTGTATGGCTTACTGTACTTAGAGCATATCACCATATACATTGGCAATGTTGAGGCTGTATTGCAACAGCATGATGTACTAAGACAACAGTCACCTTCAGACATCAGACACTGCACACACATGGAAGCTACACAAACAGCAATACATGTACATATATGCGGTTCACATCAGTACGTGTGCTAGCAGGTCAAGAGGATACATTCCACACCTTCCCCATGCCATGTGTGAAACATAGCCGAGCATTACACCATAATGGATGTTGTATTCATGTACTGGTAGGACACCACCACTTTCACTGAGTAGCCAAGTGTACATATATTACAACAGCACATATCAGCATGACACACACACAGCATTATTCCATGTCATGCTCCTACAAACTGTTACTTGACAGCGCCATGGTGAAGCCAGGGCACTGTAATGGTCAACAGTGAGTACATGATATTTGCGACACACACCTCATGTGTACTGGAAGAGTGCCAGCAATGTGCTCTGTTGGAGCTAGGCAGTACACTCATTCAAGCATGTGTGAGGTCTATGGCTTGTAAACATGTTACCCCAGCATGTACTGGCTATTGTGGTACTAAGGCTAATGTCCAGACAGCACACAGCATGCATAGCTTGCAATTGTTGACATGGGGTATATGTAGGAGCTGTGGCCACATATGGCTGTACATGTCATGAACATATCACCTGTGACTACTCAGGAACATACAGAACAGAGCTGGATTTCCCTGAGTCTGTCAATACAGGCCTTGTGAAGGTCCTATGGTCCTGTTATTTAGGTATGTTTGTAGTCATTGCATTAGGTGGAGATGTCTAAAGACATACATGCCACATGGGGTGTTGTATGATATGATAGGTGTCATGGGTGACCAGTAGAGAGGTGATATTACCTCTGTCAACATAGATATCGAACCTTATGTAATGTTAGCATGCTATCAGCCATTTGCATGTGTGTAATGACTGTAGCCACCTGTATGTAGAAAGGTAAACAAAAGCTATGGTAATGTAATTTATGTTGTATGAGTGTGGGATGTACATATCCAGGGCAGGTACGGTTAGGTCATATCCAACCATGAGGGTGTTGTTTACTGGTGTACAGCAACAGTCGACCATGTTAATGCTGACAATATCCGAGGGACCCTGGTATGTGTACAACTGAGCTGGTTACAAACAGTGGTATTATTACATTGCATAACACATTATGCAGCTGTGTCTATATATGTGTACTTTGCACAGTTGATGTAGGCCTAGGTGCAGTTCACCAATCGAGGGTTATCTGGTGGTCTACCATACTATGTGATACCACATATGGATGTGTTGGTAGTCTGGGAACAAGGCGGTGGATGTATATGAGGATACAACCTAGAATGCAGCATTTGCCACTGTCACCTGTACCTGACTCATCTGTGATGTGTTATGTCGGAGTAGTGGTCTTTACATATGAGTAGCCTTTATGAATATGTGTATACCACCACCTGGAATGGTCCATACCACTGTTATGGCCCACATGTCTGGATCTGAGTTATATTGTGGTAGTGCAATTGTGCACTACAGAGCCTTCAGCCAGGTGTTCCTCGCTGTACAGATGTCAGTATTCCCCACTGTAGGTTCTAAATTAAGCAAATGGATTACTAAAGCCACACATCTAGCACAGGCTAGCATAAGCATCCAATGCAATTGTCATGTAGGTGTCAGGGTGTTACTTCTCTGTGTAGGACATTTGCCTTGGAATGCAGCTATATGGGTAAATGTGACCTAGGTATTATCCACACACACATGTAACATGGATGCATGTGCTCTGTGTTGAAGGCTCGTCGTTCGGTCATGACAGCCCAGAATGACAGACACTGGACAACCTCATAATAACAGCAGGACATTGGCTCATTGTTTTGGTCTAGCAGTTGCCACCCATACCATGACATCACTGCGTGTGGCATTAATGTGCTTGGTAGCAAATGTCCCATGTAAGGTGACGGACAGTGGCAGAACTTGTGTATATGACCAATGTGAGATATACTTAGGGTAGCAGTCCTGCTAATAATGACAACTACTAACACAGCCGGGAGAGGTCATCTTGACACCTGCACCTCAGTACCATTGCACAAGGTGGCTCACACATTATGCTTGCACATGCCACTGTTCCACATATAATGCCACTGTCCACAACCTGCTATAAATGTATGCCTTTCAGGGCAGCAAGGTGTGTGACACATGCTGTAGATAGCATCTGTCTGTGTGACCCAGGTAACCTATAATCTGCCATGTCCACACATGCATGAATGTGTATACCTAACATATATATGTCAGTACTTCATGTACATGTATGCATGTGTATCACACAGCACAGACACAGATATATCATTTACAGGCCACATACACGTATCAGTTAGTAAACCAGTATGATGTGCATATATACAGACAGGTAAGATGCACCTAGCTGTAAACCTGTGTGTTTACAATAGGAATCCATTACAACATGTTATGTACATTTAAGTGTTTGAGCATGCACACTGTGGCCTTCAGTGGTTAGAATCGGAGTGCATCCCAAACAGCCCTGTGCTACTAAGTGTATGAGCGTACCCACTGTCACCTTGTGTAATTTGAGTCAGTGCATCCAACAATCCCTTTGTTACTAAGTGTATGAGCATGCCCACTGTAACCCTGTATAGTATTAGTAGTTGTCCATTCTGCAGATGGCCATACTCCAGTTCAGGTTCCTGTTGTGCTACAACTATACCTCTCAGGCCTACCTGTGGATGATGTGTCTTGTTTGTGCATACAGGTTGTAATGGACACCTACTTTAAACACACAGGACTACAGCTATGTACTTCGTGACTGTCAGTCATGTTGTTGTTCTTAATTGTAGGAGGGCAGTCGACTGCCTTGGAATGTGTAATTTCTGTGGTGCGTCTCATAATGGTGTAGTACTGTAGTAGTGATCTTTAGATAGGCAGGAGTTCTGAACCCACCACTGGCAACTGTGTGCATGTGTTTGTGTGTGTGACAGCAAATGTCTGTGTGTGTGTGTCAACAAATGGCTGAGTATATTTGTGTGTTTCAGCAAATGCCTGAGTGTGTGTGTCAGCAAGTGGTTGTGTGTATTTGTGTCTGCATCCTGTCATGACAGCAGGTTTTGCTGCATTCCAAAGAGATACCACCTTTTGCACTGGCCTTTATCCTTGTCAACTGCTAAACCTCTCTCTTCCTCCTCCCCACTGCAAGTAATCGGTCCTGTGATTTCACCCAGCTCAGACGTGGAATCAGTAAGTGTAATTGTATGTGTTCTGTGGCACATACCCCAACTGCATACCACTGTACTAGTTACCTTTACATAGGCAAGACGTGTATGTACAATACTGGCAAGTGTGTGCGTGTTTGTGTGTGTGACTAACCTGTAGCCAGGCACACACATGTGTAATGTCTTTTAGCACACCATGGTAGCCATCTCTGGTGACCGGTGTATACAAAGTATTACATAGTTAGGAATGGTAAAGAATAAACAGTCAAGCACGACTACAGTTGGGTATGTTATTTTCCTGTGCCACTGTCGAGCAGTGACACAGAAGTGGTCGCTCGGGTGTAGGTCCATATCCATCATTCCCCCACCCTAACTCCACAATCCCCGGGGTAGATTACGTTAGCCATCATTCCCCACTCCAAACTCCACATACACAACAACAATCCCTTCTCTGATGAACTGCTTATGATTTAAATGTTATAACACAAGAGATGCCTCTGTTTTGTGTACATGTCAGGTCCTTTGAAACCCTTCTGTGTCACAAAGGGCGTTCATATATATATGTATATATATATATATATATATATATATATATATATATATATATATATATATATATATATATATATATGGCTATGGCTGTGTCTGTGAATATATATATATATATATATATATATATATATATATATATATATATATATATATATATATATATATATATATATATATATATATATATATATATATATATATATATATATATATATATATATATATATATATATATATATATATATATATATATATATATATATATATATATATATGTAGTTATGACAGTTGTACAGATGTAGACTTGTCTTTATTGTTTCACAGAGTACAGTACATTCAAGGGTGCTGTACATATGTACACAAAGGGACTGTCCCATTTGTTTTCAGTACTGTGGAATACCTGTAGTAGGATGTGCATTATAGACTCCATGCAGCATGTGTACAACCCAAATGGCTTAGTGGTACATCCAGTGACCTCAATGTGCATAGTCCAGAGTTCAAGACCTGCAAGTTTTGTTGATACTGTCAGTTAGGACTGCATAAGACACTTGTAAGCAATGTGAATGTGTTTTCTTGATAGTAAGCAGTGGATACACGCAGGTAACAGACATGTACAACCTGCAGTACACTTGGAATGCCCTTCTTTGGGAATCCTGCTGATGTCACCCACCTACGAATACACCTCTGGGACTGCTGTAACCCAGTAATCTCCATGGTGCGTGCTGTAACTGCGTAATGCTGTAGTGTGTTAAACTAGTTTAGTAGGTGTTCTAATCCCAGACAGGTCAACTGTGTGTGTGTCTGCCTGCCTGTGAAAAAAAACAATGCTTTTAGAGTATGCACACTCTTTGCAACCCACATGACCACTGTTGGCAATCCTGCTGATGTCACCCACCTAGAAATACACCTCTAGGATTGCTGTAACCCAGTATTCTCCATAGTGCATGCTGTAACTGTGTATTGCTGTAGTGTGATAAACTAGTTAGGTAGGGGTTCCATTCCAAAAGAGGCCAACTGTGTGTGTCTCTGTCTGCCTGAAACAAGAGCAATGCTTTTTGAGTATGCATACTCTTTACAATTCACATGACCACCTTTGGCAATCCTGCTGATGTCACCCACCTAGGAATACACCTCTAGGACTGCTGTAACCCAGTAATCTCTGTAGCGCATGCTGTAACTGCGTAATGCTGCAGTGTGATACACTAGTTAGGTAGGGGTTCTATTCCAGGACATGGCAGGTGTGTGTGGTTGACTGTCAGAGCCTTGTGAAGGTGGCTGTGAGTGTCTAACCACTGGACATGTTGGGGAGTGGAGTTTGTAGTTTGCCTATATGGTGTCCATCTTATATGTCACAATGTCCACCTCACGAGGAGTACAGATGTCAGTCAGCCAAGTTACTGTGTTGGCAAGCCATACCCCTACATCTGTCAAAAATCCTGGTGAGCAAAGTATGCAACTCTAATATTACCTGGAATACGTCCTGAACCCATGTGTCATACACAAACACACTTGCCTGGAATATCCCGCTATGTTCCTTGTACCCTGCACATTGATGACAGATAGTAGGCATGGTGTGATTGCAGTGGGCTGCAGAGGGCATGGCACCCTGTACAGCAGTACAATAGGCACATAATTGTGGACAATGTGCCTTCACTATGTTCCCCACTGGATGCCTGCAACATATGTGGTGCCATCAGATGTGATCCACAGAGGCCATACAATGCCTTACACATGTGCCCTTTATGGACTGATGCCACTGACACCAGGGAATACCTGCATCATGCTATCAATGCAGGTGCAGGGTCAACCTGCTGACTGTAAGCAGGTCCTGCCACACCAGGCCAGTATTGACATATTGGAGGATAACAGTCTGTGTACACAACATGTGCCAGCCAAACCAGGTACATCTGTACGTGTCACTATACATTATTGTAGGACATGCACATCCCAGGCAATGTCCATGTCAAGGACTATCAAAAACAGACATGGCATGCATTGCAAAGCTATGGCCTTACACAGTGGTAACCAGGAAGTCAGGACAGTTCATACAATACCCATCTGTGTGGGACATTGCAGACACTACACCCCTGTACCACACTGCACACCATTGCTGGGTGGCATGATTCCAAGGATTAGCCCTCACCCAGCCTTGTACAGCCATCTTGCACAGCCATCCACTACACATCCATGAAGCAAAGCACACATGCATGTCAGTACTGGCACCTTGTGTTTGCGTGTGGGGTATGATGCTCCCAACCACAGTCACTCCCAGTATAACTCCCATTGGCATACAGACAGATGTCAAACATGTTCACATGCCCTTGCCCATAGAACCTCCAGATATCCCCTGTGGTGCATGTAGTACCTGTGTATTACTGCAGTGTGGCAAACTAAGTAGTTTGGGAGTGTATTTGTGGGCCTGGCAAAGAGTGTCAATGTGAGTCCGTTAGAGAGTGTGGTTGTGTCGTCAATGACATCCGTTCATGAGGACAGCCATGTGTGCTAAACTAATGTATGTCTACTATATCTCTGTTGCAGATGTCACTCACCAACACACATATATGTTCTTACAGCACACCAACATGTCAGCTTTGTGGCACATGGAGTAACTGCATGAACTTGTAATAGTAATGACTAGTCAGTCAGGTGTTTGAACCCTCTACCGGTAGGTGTGTGACAGACGATGCTTAGGTTTTAGTCTCCATGCCCTTCTCTGATGTACTTTGCCTCTGTCTGTCCCTCCCACATACTCTCTGGTGGATGTGGAAGTGTACACCTGCTCAGCAGCACCTTGTGTATTGTAAGTGATGGTCATGATAAGGTGTTGGCCTCTGCACCTATTGCAGTCCTCCTCTAGCTGATTGCATGTAGAACAGCTGTGATGATGTTCCCATAGCCATTCACATGAAAAACACAGTACAATATCTAGGAACATCATGTTGGTGTTTGACCATGACAGTCACTGTGAATGGTACCTGGATCTGGTGTTTGGTAAACAGCATCACAGATGATATCTGGATGTTCCTCAAACATACACAGTGGGAAATAGCATAAAGACAGGAGGGTGATGTGCCAGACATAACTACAGCATGTAAGTGTAGCTATGCTTCATTGAGACTACTGCCGATTTTAACAAGTTGTGTGTAGTAATGGCTACTCTGCATGTTTTAAAAATGACAAGACAGTGCTCTGTTTGTGAGGGACCCCCATCTGTAGGGCCATCTGTGGACTGGTCAGTCTGTGGAACCATTTGTTTCCTGTGTTACTCACTGAACACACATCTGTGGACAGCATTAGCATAGTGTGAGTATTGCAGCCAGTACATGGTGATAGTGATGAGTTACTGCCATCGCATCCCTGACTGGACATATGTCACATGAAACAGTGGTATGACAAACACTGTCTGGGGTTCTCAGTGACATGCCAATAATGGCCCACTGTTCATAGCTGCAGTCACAAGTCTTCTACACTTTGTACAGATGTCATGCAGTATACATGCATGTGTTGTGCTCCCTCTGCAAATGTATACCATCTGTAGTGTTGGGCTGATGGTCATAGCTATGCATGCTGTTATAAGTAATCCTGAATGCTGTTGATTATTACTAAGCCATATCTGTGTTTAAACTGCGACACCATAGGCTGTATGGGTTTGGAGGTCCCAGCAGAACCTCCTGTCCTACTTCAACTGGCAATGGCACCGGGCACCAGCACATCTGGGTCCCAGTCTTGGACCTCCAGCTCTATTGGCTCTGCACCGCCTTCTGGTGGTACCACCACTGAGGATGGGGCTTATCCCCCCTGGGAGCAGGTCCAGACAGGAACATGTTCGCTTCGCTATTGTACAGTCCTGGATGTGGTGCATAGGGGGCTCAATAAGGGGTTTCGAGGCCAGATACACCAGCTCAAGTATAGAGTGTTACATTTACAGGATGAGGCTGCCCCTCCTAGACAGCCCCCAGCACTGACACCTTTGCAGCTGTTTTGGTGCAGTGGTGGCTTCCCATGGCTGGGGACCTCCGTCCCACTATTTCCATCTGGGGCTCATGGGCTTATGACTGCCGAACACCCTTCCCCGTCTGAGGTGTATTCCCCTACATGCATCATATACCGACCCTTTATGCTGTCTTGTCTGTCTTCCTACCCTACTTATCCTCCACGAGCATACCTAGTCTCCTTCCCCCACATCCCACTCTCACCCTACGGAAACAAAAGGCCAATTGGTTCCTAGAACAGCATTTGTCCCATACATAGCTGTCCATTTCACACACATGTCCACTGGACACATGTAACCCTTTTAATATGCATCACAGCATACTCCAGTTGTCCTCACCCCTGTCTCTCAGGTGCACGATCCTAGTATGCACATGAATCCAAAATGTTCCAGGTACACGTGATGCGGATGACCCCATTGTACACACAATGCTACCGGTCCCTCTGTGGTTACCCCATTTACCTTTATCATGATGATGATGCTGCAAACAGCACCTTGCAAGAGTACTGTTCTTACATAATGATTGGACAGGAACTGTTGTGTTAATGTAAATAACATGCATAGAGTGATGTATATGGCCAATGTTCAAATGTTTGCGTGTATGAATGACACATGTCTGTCTGAGGGAGTCTTGATATTACGTAGGACAACACCACTACATAATACAGGTGTTGCTAGTGTTTCCCTTTTCATTCCTTTGTAATACTTTGTTGTCACATGGGAAGTTCCTGATATATCTATATATATGTATGTATCTATATGCTAGACATAAACACTCACACATACATCTATATGATGGAATACATGTCCTATACTATTGAATGACTGCGCTGGATAATATGTCTGTAATAAGGTCTGAGGTCTGTATATCTGCCATGGCTTAGTGGTAAATCACAATAGCTGTGTGTGCAGGGTCCTGGTTTCGAGCCTTGCAGAGGCCGTACATTTTGTTGCTAAGCAGAACAAGGCCATTGGATACTGAGTGATTAAGGCACATTAAAGTAGTTGTGAGCGGGTGCGCGTGGGTTTGCTTGGTGCTAAGCAATGCTAACCTCTGGTAATAGTTTGTTACTCTCAGTTAGCCTCTAAGTTGCTTTACCAGTGTAATACTCGCATACTGGTGGCCAAACAGGCTTACATTCGCTTGCTCCCACACTTGCAAATGCACTGCATTTGCTGTTTGCATCTGACACTCACACCCCTGGGGGGTAGTTTGCATCTGACACTCACACCCCGGGGGGGGGGGTGAGAACTATGATATTACCTTTAGTTTTACACTTTGGTCATAGGTGAGTCTATAGTCCAGCACACTGATGTCAAATTCACCAGGTTGAACAAGGAGAAAATTACAGTCAGCTGCCTGTCGGGTGCCAGGATCCACCACATAACGCATGCACTCAAGTCACTCCGCAACAAGTACAAATATGACTCTGTCATTGTCCATGTTGGAGTGAATGACTTGAGACATACCTCCCTGGACTACATGAAAAGAGACATGTAAGACCTCTCGGATCATGTGGCCCAGGCAGGTATGACCCTAGCCCTGAGTAGCATCCTGCCTTTGCCCGGAATGATACCACAATATAAGGACAAAATGATTGACTTCAACAATTGGCTAAGCTTCTGGTGTCATTCAAAGGGGATCCAGTATCTGTCTACCTGGGACGACATGATCGACAAACCACAATGCCTTGCCAGAGATGGTCTGCACCTGTCGCCCCTGGGATTCAGGTTACTGGCTAAGGCTCTTGCCACCCCTATAGTGCCCTTTTTAGGCAAAGTTCAAAGGACAAAACCACCACCATAACAGGTACAAGCATGCAAAATCTTAAGGTAATGCTACTCAATGCTAGAAGTCTAAACCTCAAAATGCAGTCTCTCGAGAATGGAAAGCATAGATATCTGTGCAGCAACTGAGACCTGGTTCAAGGCTCCAGAGAGCCCCCCTGCAATACCAAGCTACAACCCTTACCACACTTTTCGGCCACCAAACCAGGAATGAAACACTAAAGGTGGAGGAGTGTCAATATTCACCAAGGATATTTACACCACCAGGCTAGTTGCCCAGCACAATGCGTCTGAAATTCTCCAGGTGCAACTAACACTAGGTTAGACTGCAATTCAAATTGTAGCTTGCTACAGATACACCACCATACCACAAGATTCTCACTACACCTTTCTAAACATACTGGAAAATATTAAGATAGAACCAAACACCCTAATACTGGGTGATTTTAACTACCTTGCCATTAACTGGGAAAACTACTCATGTACCAACACCTTTGCCCAACGGTTCTTGGAATTCATAAATTCCAACGCCCTGGATCAACTAATCCATAGTCCCACCAGGGGCTCTAATATCCCAGACCTGGCCATTACCAACATGGGAAATCGATGCTCCACACCTATGGACGCCCCCTTGTTAGTCAGGTCTGACCATAAGCTAATCACCCTTAGTATCCACATCCCACCCCACCTCTCAGTAAGGAAACCTCCATAAAAAACTTCTACAAAGCCAACTTCATGCTACTCAAGTCAGAAG
The DNA here is from genome assembly GCF_019279795.1 of Protopterus annectens. Classification (NCBI taxonomy): domain Eukaryota; kingdom Metazoa; phylum Chordata; order Ceratodontiformes; family Protopteridae; genus Protopterus; species Protopterus annectens. The sequence continues at coordinate 1,190,500,067 of NC_056733.1, read as the reverse complement.
TGACAAACATCATGTCACCCATGCAGACGTGAACTGAAAGTTCAACTGCTGAATCCTACACTAAGGCACTGTACAAGCACATCCACTCATGCATGAATCGTGCAATCCCAAATAGAACCAAGATGCTTTCATCCAAAAAAAGGAAGACAATCTGGTGGTCCCCTGCCATAAACAAACTTTACAACAAAAGGAAGGAACTGTTGCAGAAAAGAGGAAAATCCCAGGATGCAAAAAAACTCCCTTACCAGCCTCAATAAGAAAATGAGATCCCTCATAAAATCCTCCAAATCTAGTTACAAAAATAAAATTGCGAAAGATTCCAAAGACAACCACAAGGCATTCTATAACTATGTCAAGAATCTAAATGGCAATGCTCAGATCTGCTCTGAGCTAAAACAGAATGGCATTAATTATACTGATCCCAAGGATAGTGCCAATATCCTGGCAGATTGATTCAGTGCCAACTTCACCCCCCTCTCACCCCCTAAATGACCCACCTCAGTACCGGAAGATTGCCAAATTCTGGTAATAATGGCCACACAGGTAAAAAATGCACTCTCCAAAGCTAAGAATACAGCATCCCTGGGACCAGATGACATCCCCAGCTGTGAACTACATGAACTACAATATGAACTGGCACCTCACCTAAGTGTCATGTTTAATCATAGCCTCACCTCAGGTTTCGTGCCCACTGAGTGGCACAGAGCTACAGTTATCCCACTCCACAAGGGGGGATCCACCTTGGATCCCAGAAACTACCATCCCATCAGTCTGACAAGCCTTATCTGCAAGGCCATGGAGCGTATTATCATGGAACTTATAAACAAAGACATTGGCAACCTTCAAACACTGGACCCACCCAGTTTGGGTTCGTGAAGGGCCGATCTTGTCTCCCGAACCTAATTGACTTCCTCGAATCAGTCTCCAGAGCCATGGACAAGGGTACGGTAGTCCACACAGTCTATCTAGTCCTTGCCAAGACCATTGACACCATTCCCCACTCTGCAATCATAGATAAACTTACTAAGCTGGGCAGTAATCCCTATGTCACCCAATGGATTGCTAACTGGCTTACTGATAGAACCCACACTGTAAAAGTAGCCGACTTCAAATCCAGCTCCAGACAAGTGAGAAGTGGAGTACCTCAGGGTTCAGTCCTGGGACCGCTCTTGTTTGGCATCTACTTCTCTGAAGTACAGGCCAACACTAAGGGACTCTGGCTAACAAAGTTTGCAGATGACTGCAAACTGGGAGCCATTATTGAATCCCCAAATGAAGTGGATACTCTACAAAAGGGCCTTACAGAACAGATGCTTGGTACCAGAGCCATGGGCTCAAGCTCAGTGCTAAGAAATGTATAGTTATCCCCTTTGGGAAAAACATGTATCCGTGAATTACCATATAGGTGGCAGTACACTAAACACTGAAAGTGTGATAAGACACTTAGGGACACAGGTGGGCAGTGGTCTCACCTTCGATAACCACATCATCACAACAGTCAGGAAATCCTTCTATGTGGCACACCTCATCACTAAGGGCTTTTCATCCAGAAAAAAGGAGGTCATTGTCCCACTGTACTCATCCCTCATTAGACCCATTATAGAATACAATACCCCATTTGGTATGTACCTCTCAAGACATCTGCAACAACTGGAAAGGCCGCAGAAATACCTCACTAAAAGAATCACAGGCCTAAAGCAGATGTCCTATGCTGACCGCCTTAAAAAACTCCAGCTATACTCTGTCGCATATCGTCTACTCAGAGGTGATCTCTGCTTAACATACAAGGCCATGTTAAACCCAGAGCTGTTGGACATGCTATACTTAAAGAAATCCCAATGCCTCAGAGCCACATGCTCCAGGGATCTAAACCTTGTCATCACAATAAACAAAACATGCTGGAGGGATAGGTTCCTGACCCAGAGACTCCCCAGGCTCTGGAATAGATTGCCCATACATGTCAAGCAGAGTGCCTCTTTGGACCTCTTCAAAAGGAACCCTGATGATTGGATGGGAGAAAGGAAATTCACCCCAGAGATCACGTCAGTCACCCTGCTAGACAGGGGTCCAGGGATCTAAATAGTGTGGGAAGAAATAGACAGGGAATTGTTATGGCTAGGCTTGTATAGGTCCTAGGGCTGATAGACTAGTACTAACCTATGAACCTATGAACCTTGTGATGCCTATTATATCGGATTACATGCCTACAGTATCAGGAATGGCTGCCCATTAGGCGACAGCATGCCGTTCGACTGTACGGAATCCGTGGCCTGTCCAGAGTTTGATTCATATTATCGGTGTGTTCCTCTTACAATCTGCACCCATCTGGCTAATACATGGGAACTGACACTCTTCAATGCAAACAAGTAATTGGGTTTTGGAACCCACATCCTTCAGCCGATTCATGCTACTGCATACCTAATATTCTATCATCTTTCTAAGGTTGTCAGTGGAATATGTGCTTTCTGTCCCTATCAGACCTCTCATACGATTGGGGAAAAATACAAACTAAATAAGGGACACAGCATAACAACATCAGGGACACATTTAAATTATTGGTGCTATTAAAATGACACATTGACAGACTCAGGGCATATGAATTCATACACATTTTCTGAGGTAAATGATGTTTATAACTCTTAATTGTTGTTGTTATTCATTACATGTAATTCACCACCTTTCCTCCAAATTTCACTAGTTTTAGGCGGGATTAAGTGGGACAGAATTAGAAACTGAGTCAAAATCAGGGACATACCTGTAAATCGGGGATAGTTCAGAGATATGGTCCCTATTTGTTCCCCCAATGGCTTATGTCCCATCCGGTGGATGTGCTTTTAGGGGTTGAGAGGTATGGGTGCCAGCTATGCCCATTTCGGGATATGACTTATATCCCCAGGGCGGTCCTAATACGACTTCTCCAGCCAATACCTGCATACCTAGGCCCATAATTGCATACCCATAGTTCCCCCACCTGCCACTTCTCTACAGCACTCATCCTTACTGTGGGTGCAGGTGGGGTATAAACACACCACTACATGCTGCTCACTCTCCCCGTGTCGGGACACATGTCATACGTTGTGTCGACTCATAGGTTATCAGGCTTGCACAACCTATTGGTCCGAGTACATCTACAGCCTGGTTTGATAAGTCATTACCGGGACTGCCTCCGATCATTAATTTTTGGTGTCCCACAAGGGACATCGATGTCTATGTTTCAAGATTAGACCTGGCAGGTTTCTCCCACTGGTAGTATCCTGCCAGTGGTCTGAGAAGCAGTGGTGTGTTTACCTTTATTGTGTGTCTGTATGTCTTGCTGGCCTAGCTGCGGGGGTTGATGCTACATGTTACACATTTGTTTATTGGACCCCCCACCCTCATATGCACAGCCTGTGAACATATGTTACTCGTAACTGCTGTATCATATTCTAGCTATATACATGTGTATATTTACAGCCACATGATATATATATATATATATATATATATATATATATATATATATATATTTACATTACTATATACAGATATATCTGTATATGTATGCATACATGTATATTTATATTTTGCTGTCTATATGTATGTATATATATATATATATATATATATATATATATATATATATATATATGTATAATATATATACATATATATATATATCTCACAACCTATGGGTATCTGCATATGTATATATTTATATGTGGGTATGTATCTGTATTCTGTCTCTGTATGTATACATTTGTACTACGTACTACGGAGAGGTAGAGGCTTATCTCTATGTTGCTATGGGTAGATATACACACACATTCTTCTACATATATATGTCTACATCTGGTTATTCCGTTCCTTGCCATATAGATTACACTTTGCTGCAGTGGGACTCGTAGTGGGTGTGGCTGCTCATTGGGCGATACCTCTGCCCAATGAACACATTCACTTACATCCCCTGGGGCTGTCCATATAGGCCCACATCAGCAAACACCTGCACATCTAGACCCATAAGTACCTACCCATAGTTCCCCCACCCGCACCTCCTCAACAGCACCCATCCTTACTCTGGGTCCTGGTCTGTTCTGGGCACACCACTACATGCTACCCACTCTCAACTTCATGGGACCAATTTCATACAATTGTCTTGGCCCATGGGTCATCAGGCTTTCCCACCCTTGTATTCCGAGTATGTATACACCCCAGCCAGAATGTTCAGTCTATCACCTTCTTTTGGTCTTGCCAATTTTTGGGGTGTCCCGCAAGGGACGCTCCTGTCTGTGTTCCAGGATTAGAATTCAGGGGTGCACTGTGTACCCCCCTGGTTGTATTCTTCCTTTGGTCTGGGGAGCAGTGGACTCTTTACATTGTTTGTGTGTATGTTTCCCGTGTCCGGCTGGGGGGGGGGTGGAAGGTCATGCTACGTGTTTCATGTTTCTTGCTTGGGCTCCTCACTTCCATTGGCATAGCCTGTGAACATATGTCATTCTTGTGTGCTGTTTCCTATCATAGCTGTATATCTGTGTATATCTATGCACACACACACACACACACACACACACACACACACACACACACACATATATAAATATATATATATATATATATATATATATATATATGTGCATAAATGTATATATATATATATATATATATATATATATATATATATATATATATATATATATATATATATATATATATATATATATATATATATATATATATATATATATATATATATATATATATATATATATATATATATATATATATGTATATATATATATATGTATATTTATTTATATATATATATATATATATATATATATATATATATATATATATATATATATATATGTGTGTGTGTGTGTGTGTGTCTGTAAAGCAATGCATACCCTGCACAAACGCACTTACACATGCTTACTGGTGTTATATATGCTTGACCTACTTACTAGTGCCTTATTCATTATGACACTGACACTTTACTCCAGTTAACTTATAATTGATATTTTGCAGGTTATACAGTGGACAGGTGTCGCAATATGTTCATGTACAGGTTACCGATGGTAAATGGTTTGTGATACAGTGGGATTCGGTACGGGAATGTCTGTACATTAGGCAGTTGCTCTAACCAATACACTATTGCTGTGCTGCTTCATTTGTATATATACCCATATACCCATGACTCCTGGTTCCCCAAACACACACCCCAAAGCCTCCCTAACACTGCAGTCATCTATTCTCCAGTCGGATTTGCGGTGTGTCCACACTACTACACATTGGCTACTCCCTACTCCTATAGACCCATCCCATCAGTTGACTCACTCCAAGTATCCTCAGAACTCCCAAACATTTAGTCCACAAACATTGGTGACATGAGCGACCAAAAGAATACTATTCGCAATTTTTGGGTTGTCCCGCATGTGACACGCCTGTGTTTATGTCAAGTTTAGACTCTATACTTCATTACATCCTTACTCCCGTTAACATGACACTACAATAAATTAATAAGTATGACTATGTGGTAACACACATGTTACACATGAAAGCCTAATTATCTATGTGTTCGGCGTATTTCTTTTACAAATAGACCGGTTTAGTAATTGGCGTTTCCTTAGCATGCAGATCACAGGAATGATTCCATGTGTGGGGAAGTCCTCACATTTGATTATTTTCAGCACAGCACTGACTTCGGACATTGTACACACTTCTGCGTTTTAGCAGTTTTGTCCCATCCCTCTTCTGCACAACCTATTATTCTATCTACTATTGTGGTTTGTAAGGGCACATTCATGTTATTTATGCCTGAAAATGGAATGAATGTGTTACAGAAAATGTACTTCTACATATTGATGTCTACATGTGTGTATGCATATATACTTATAACAAACTCGCTGACCTCCACAGGGCAGTCCAATTAGAACCAGCCCATCCAACCCTGGCACGCCTGGCTCCATAATTTCATACCCATAGTTCCTCCACCCCACCCGTGTTAAAAATACATGCATACCATCCATTGTCCACTTGTTATCACAGTCATGACACACCTCCACACATTGCCCTCTGCTGAGTGTTAGGGGCCCTACATGTATGTTGTCCCAACCCATGTATTCTCAGGCTCTCCCACCATTTATTCCTTGAAAATACCTGCCCTTGTTTGTGTAATGGTCAGATGGCCAAATGGTCTATCAATTTTTGGGTAGTCCCACCAGGGACTACCCTCTGTGTGTAAAGTAGACTTAGCAAATCAACAATGTTACTCCCACTGGTAATATCCTGCCTGTGGTGTGAGTAGCAGTGCTTTGCACATTGCTGCCCAGCTTGATATGACATACACTGACAGCACTATATAACACTGGGGTTGCTGTTGATTCCCTTCTCATTCCTTTTGTATGCTTTATTGTTACATCATTCTTTCTTCATATATATATATATATATATATATATATATATATATATGTGTGTGTGTGTGTATATATATATATCTCTGTATATACTTATACACATTTCCTATGCTTGGCAGTGCTTAGACCTGCGCAAGTGCACTCAGACTTGCTTACTGGTACTTATATGTGTTTACTGCTGCTTATTTGTGCTTACACCTGCTTACTAGTACCTTATTCATTATGACAGTGCCACTTTGCTTGAATGATATTTAAGGTAAATATCTCATGCGATACTCTTATGTCGGTTTTATGGCAAAACGACATTCATTCCACATGGAAAATGATATGTGCTGTTGTTGGGTTTGAACCGTGACTGCCTGTTTGTTATTGGATGCTCTAAACACTACACTATTGACACTTATGTTGATTCCACATGTTTTTCTCTATTTGAATGAATATGATGTGTAAGCTACGCAAGGCAGAGGGCAGCGACGTGCAAACACACTGCACTTTGCTTACACCTTCGATTTTGCAGCAATTCGAATGTATAATAGGGGCACAGGGACAGGGGATCTAATTGTGAAAGTTCTAGGGACAGGCCTCAACATTCCACTACATGCTTGTGTGTTTACTACTTCGATTTTGTTTCACTGTTCGTGGACACTCTTGTATGCTTAGCATACATTTCGGTATCCACAGACACTGAATTACTGACTTACTATTAGGGGCGTCTCTACTAGTAGGCATAGTAGGTTTTGCAAGTGTCGGGGCATGTTTACGCCTCCGTAGAGTACTTGTACATGCCCCCTGCACTCGCACATGTTTCCTGTGCATGTCGAGGGTGCGGCGCCACGCCCTCATACATATTCATATGGTGCTGCTGCGCCATCTGCAGTGAGGACACTCAGCGCAAGGCTAAAACCATCCTTGCGCCGAGCTTCTTGAATCCTGGGGGTGGTCTGTTCAGCTAGGGAGGTTATGCTTACATAAGGAGTGAGACTAGAAATACAGAAATTCCTTGCTCCTCTAATTTCAATGTTTTAGCCCGCAAACATGAAAGAAAGGATGCACAAGATACTTTTTTTTTTCTGTGGGCTGCTGCAAGGTAGGGGTTATGTACTGGGATTAAGAGAACTGACATGTTTTTGGTAATGAAAAGTGTGGTGCCTAAGGCTAGGCCACAATTCATGGCTTCATCCCTATATGTCTTGGTGTGGGCTTAATTCATTTGAAAGATATTTAAAAAAAAGAAGTTCTAAACGTTTGATGTCAAGCAAGTTGAAATCATCAAAAATATGTGATATGCCAGCGTTTGTAGATGAGAAATGACTAATATGTTAGTTTAATCTACATTTGATTTCAGTTTTCAGGAATTGTTTGGGAAAGCTACTGCTGTCTATAACCAGATATAAAGTTGCCAATATGTCTGTCTGTCAGGTAAACATTATCTATATCAGTTTTGCGGGTAGCACTACAAAGAAAACACAGTGAACTGAAAGTAAGTCTTAAATTCTTCACACTAAAGTTAACATATGTTCACCCATGTGCTGACAGTCCAGAAAAGTATATTTAAGTATTAGAAACTCATGCACAGCAAAGTTAGATTTTCTTGTACAATAGTTCAGTGAATTAGAGAACTGGAATGAAATATGCATCCTAACAATATTCATGTTACTTGAGAATTGAAACAGTTGGAATCTCACACTGTTTCTGTTTAACTCATTAATGGAAGTATTACAATTCGCTGAAACAACATAATTTCTAGTATAAAAATCTTAATTTCAAGTAGAAGAATTCATATTTTGCGCCTATTAAAATATGAACATATGCATACACACACCCACACGCACACACACACACGCACACACACACACACACACACACACACACACACACACACACACACGCACACTGCTATCTATACCGTTATAGAGAAGTACTAGTTTAGTTGGTTTACTGGGACATTTTAAAATGAGTTAATTTCCCTCATGGTTGAGACTCAAACCTTGTGTCTGTGAGGTAATCATCGTAACCATTATGCCAACTCCCAACCCTACAATTATCTCTTATACAGATAAATAATCTTACAGAAGGCCAGTACTTCTTCAATTATTATCTATAAAGGAATACTGGTCAGAAGACTAGTCCTCCAAGTTCATCTTCTTCCCCTCCTACAAATATATACCAACACATACACAGATATTCACATGTGAGCACGCACACACATGCACATACCCCCACACACACACACACACATGCATGAGCACACACATACGTACACATCGTAGCTCTCAACCTCTCAGCACAAGAAATCTGGATTAAGCGTAAAATAATGGGGGACAAAGGCACACAAATAAGGACAGATTTTATATATTGCTCTTATAACCATAGAAAGTTGCTAGAATAATGCGTTAGCATGCATTTTCTGAAGGATATAAAGTTTGAAACTCAAATGCGTGTTACTATATAGTGACTCTATTCCTCAGTGATGTGTCAGGAAATCACAAATTTTAGGAGGAATAGAAAAATATTAGGCAAAAATAATCCAAACAACTGAGAGGTATAACATACATGCTGAAGTACACACTCACACACACACACACACACACACACACACACACACACACACACACACACACACACACACACACGCACACACACACACACACACACACACACACACACACACACACACACACATACATACTCACCCATAAAAACACACGCACGCACACACACACACACACACACACACACACACACACACACACACACACACATGCATAAACACACACACACACAAGCACACGCATGCATACTCAATGATAAATACACACACACACACACACATGCATACTCACCCATAAACACACACACACACTTATAAACACACACACACACACATGCATACTCACCCATAAACACATACACACACACACACATACACACACACACACACACACATCCATAGTCACCCACTCACCCATAAACACACACACACACACACACACAGTTGCACACTATTTATACAGTTCCCTGAATTATTATATGGATAAAAACAATCTTACAAAAGACCAGCTCTTCTTCAGTTATGATCTATAAAATTACACTTGTCAGATTTAACAGCAGCTACTCCTCAAAATTTCTGGCAGTAAGAGTGAAATTCTAGCCTTTGCAGAGCCTTTAAAAGTTTGAATACATTACATTTTGCTTTAGTACCTTACTAAGTTCAATAATTTAGCTTGATAAACTTGACAAAGAGAATGATTTTTTTTCTGCTGAAAGAGTTTATTTTAACAATATAATTTTGGTGCGAACCATCAGTTCAGAGAAGGGTAGAAGAATTTCTCAACCCAAGTCTTTAATTTCTCTGGCCTCAAAATGTCTAAGGAATGTTGATTTCTTGGATTAAGACTCACTTATATCCATTTTTCACACTGAATAAATATGCAGCTTTTCAAATTCAATATTTTAAACTAAGAAATATCTATTATATATTTTTTCATAGCATAACAAAAGAGCAGTCTTAACGGTACAGTGCTAAGTGATGGTAAAGCCTGTGATTCGGAAGAAAAAATTCACTTTTCATTCTAAAGAGTTAGAACTGTTGTAGATGCAGTGTTCAGTGAGTTTTCTGTTATAAGTAATTATTTAATATAATCTCAAGTGTTTGTTACAAAGATTAAAGTGCTCAAACTGACATAGAGTTGGTTACACTTGCTCGTTTGCTGGTATATCAACAGTTGTAGACTTCCTTTGTAGTTACATGACCCCTGATTTAGCATCCTTGCCCCCTATATATAGGGGTAGCATGTAAAGGTTCTGCCTGGCTTTGGGTTATTTGTATTTAAACTGCAAAGGCTAAAGACTTCATTGGAATGCAGACCTAGGCTTCCAATGATCCACACAGATTTATAACCTAGTATGTACCTAACAACATATGAGCCTATGACATAAAAATTATTGCAGGACCAAACCAATCAATCAATCAATCAATCAATCAATCAATCAATCAATCAATCAATCAATCAATCAATCAATCAAGCACTATTCAGGTGTGATTGTGAATGATTTTTTTTTTTTGTATTCCTGCTGGAATAAGACCTGGCCTGGTGATTAAGAAACAAAACAGCAGAACAAAGCTAAGTAAGGCAGCCATTTCTAAAAGGGGAAGCATAGTTACAATGGATGTTAATACATGCAATGTCCAACACATATTTTAAATTATAATAAAATAAATAATGAAACATTTAGTTGTATAACAAAACTGCTTTTTGACATTTGAACATCTAAAATCCATGATTCTGCATTTCACTGAAATTGTCGAAGCATACAAAATAAAAAAAATAACTGCTAGGCAGGCATCAAGAAAACCTCAACACAAAACATGCAGAGACAAAATAAATAAATAAGCAAATACATAAATAAATATACATATGGATATATTACTAATATATGGACATAAATGCAATGCAGTTTGTAATAGACTCTAAAAAGTAAAGAGTATGAACATGTGCACTACATATGAGACTTCCCCCACCTTTTGGAATAATGCAGGCAAAGAAGTCTGGGATCCTTTTAATGACTGAAGGCAGACAAGATGTGGAGATGAAGGCAAGTACTACAGGTATTGTATTGGACTGTGGTACTGAAGTAATAAATGAGTTATAGGGTAAACTTCTCATTTTGCTGGTCCGACATTGTTTTCTTTAGCAAGGCAGATGGGCTCAATCTCTATGAAACAACAAGGAGCTTAACATTCCAGGGGGATCATGGAGTACAGTCACTAATCCTCTGGGTGAGAGAATTCAGCTGAGATTGTTTGGGTATCTTGTGAGGAAGCCTACTAGATGACTGTCTTGGGGGATGTAGCAGGGTTGTCCCACTGGGAAGAGGCTTTAGGGTACACTTAAGGTACAGTGGTGGGGTTATAGCCCTTGGCTTACCAGGGGACCCAGCAGAATGGTATGTAATCTACTGCTTGAAATAGGAAACTCTGACCAGCCATCTGTATCTTACCACTTCCATGACCTTTACCTGATGAAGCAGTTTATAAAACATATGGGTGGAAGGAGTGATAAAGAAAAATAATATACCAGTTTCCAGCCTAACCATAGAATTGTATTATTTTCCCCAATTTTATAACCCATTTAAGAAAATGGAAAATTGTGGCATAAATTTTTCTCCTTTAAAATGAGATTAGGTAGAATCCTGACTATAGATGCCATCTCATAACTGAGTTTGACATTGAGCATTGATTGCAGTTAGTTGCATTTGTTAAATCTGTCACAAATTTATGTCACTATGAACTACGATGAACTACGAAGGAAACAACATTTCCTCTAATTCCTTTTCTCGTTCACAAGTTTAAAAGTCACTTGTCAGGTACTACACAACATTCCTGTCAAATCAGCTCATACACAAGACTGTAGCTGAGGTTCCACTTGAAAACATAAAAAATTTCGAAATATCGAACTTCATATGGTCGAGACCATATGATCAATATTTTGAAATATCGAATATTTCAAGTGCAATAAAAAAAAAAATTAAAAGAAGTGTATGCAGGGGGGCAAGCCCCCCACACCCCCCTACTTTAATATTCCAACTCCAAGATCGCACTACAGTGGGATAAAGGGAAATCTCCCATTTAGCGCTATATGTGGAAGCACTAAATAGGAGATTTCCCATACCCTGTCTGCAGTGCCATCACAGAGATGGCACATTCACAGTCACAGTCTGCAGGGCACCTTACTGCCCTGCAGAAACATTACTTTTTTCCGTGTTTACTCACCTTTTTCTTCCACTTGAAAACATTGATCTTATGAAAGGTCAATCATATGGTCTCAACCATATGACATTCGAACTTTTAAAAGTTTAATGTTTTCAAATGTAACCGTAGCTGTACATAGCTTCAGCCATTGTATATTATACACAATGCAGTTCTTCCACTCTGTGTAACATTTATGATAACCCTTTTTGACAGTAATAAATTTTTGTAAATGTGCATAGGTGAAAGGAGTACCCCTTCTTAGATATCTGTCAGTCACAGGATTAGCAGCTATGTGGAGCTACTTAGAATTCCCACCAGTTGCATTTGAACAAGAAATCATAGTTGCACTTTGAGCCAGATGTTATTCATTCATTACAACTATTTTTTGCATTCTGCATAGTACTTTGTAATAACATCTTTTTCTCAGTCACACAGAAGTAACTAGTTGTTTCTCTAAGGAAAAGAGATTCAGTGCTTACTTGTTGAAGTTCACCCCATGTTCAGTAACATGCAGAAGAACTCCTTTAAACAATGAACATTGATTGCACAATAACTGATTATGCAACCAATTCATGAAGCAATGGTGTATAAGGTGGACACCAAGCTAGAATGTTACGATGCTTATAAAGTCTTTCAACTTTTCCCAGTTAGGAAGATGCTTATATCATAGTATTTAACTACTATCAGAAGATAAAACCACATTTTTCTTCCCCAACTGCAAAGGGAAATATTTGTGGATGTCCAACATGCAAAGTGTTTATAAGCTAAGTAAAAGCGGAGTAAAAACATGTTTATGGAATTGTATGTTGTATCTGGAATTCAGATACATTAAATCCAGCTCTCTGATACAAACATATTAATGGCATTATATAACATCTACTGCAGAGGCACAGTGCAAACAGCAAAAATGCAAGAACCAATTAATGAATTGAAAATTGCTGTGTACATTCCCCTTTCTGCCTCACTGTGTCTATTCTGTGTGTAACAGCTGCATGCCATAATACATGGATACACTTATTTTTTATGACTACATTGCACTGATGCAGTGGAGGCTCCTTTTCAATGAGTTGGTGGAATCAGTGAGGTAAGACAGACTGGATGGATTTTGTTAATCTAGTTTGATGCCACCTAATTTTAGTTAATTACCTTTATATCTATAAAAATAGTATAATAGGGTAAAACATAGTAGCTTTGTTTGCTTTTGTTGACTGAAACGTAAATATATTCACTTATATAGAATAGGTATAGAGGTCCTTAACTAGATTAATAGAAACATGTATTTATATTGTAGTGAACAGAATGCTACAATTATGCTTCAAAACTATGAAAAAATGAGCTTCTTAGGCACAGTTCTAAAATCAGAAAGGTGCTTAACAAGCTTTTGTTAAGCACCCCTAAGTTTAGGTCTCATGCTACTAACTAATAAAGGACATTGCTGGCTGGAAATTAATCAGAAGATAAACCCCTGGATTCTCAAAAGCTTTAACGGAGTGCAAGATGAGTGCAGGAGCTCACACAGGCAATATGTCTGCCGTGCGATCCAGGAACAGCCGGCAGGGGCGTGCACGAGAGCTCCAGCACTAATCCTGCACAGACTAAGCCCTGGTATGCAACTCACCTCATTTGCAGAAGAAATCCATGCAAATGAGGTGAATTTGCAATCCAGGAAGCTTGCAATAGTCCATGCAAGACCAGTGCAATCTGCAGAAATGTACTCGGTTAGTAACCGAGTACATTTCTGCAAATTCCAAAACGGAGCTTTGACAGCTCCAAACAAAGGCTGCATATCATTGAGGAAGCATGTCAATGGCCAAGTATAAGGCCCTTGGCATTGTAAACTGTTTAAAAAATTAAAAAATCAACTTTTATTTTTTTTTTTGCCAATCTTGGCTGTTTAAGCATAGGGCAGTGGCGTGCAAACAGGATCGGGGGAAAGTAAGAAAATAAATTTAAAATGAGCATTCTAACTAAAAGCAGTATTCTGCCATGCAAGTCAATGGCAAGCATAAGACAACCTGGCCAGTGAGTAATGGTTGCAAAGGGTGGAGGCTCAGTGTGGGACATGTATGCATTAGCAGGCAATCTTATGCAAATGAGGGGAAGGATAGAGAATCCCAGATTTCCCCAGGGTGTGAGGCAGATCCCAAGAGTGTAAGAGTATAAATAGCTGGGTGCAAGACTAGGATATAGGTAACATTATGAGGTTGTGTATCAGGCATACTGTAAGTGGATTGGAGCCCTGTTGCTCAGGATTGCTCCTAGCTTAGCACAGCTAAGCTAGAGGTGTGTCCAAATTGCCTAGCAATCTTTACAAAGTGTAAGCGGGTGTGCGTGACGCACACTGGGTTTTACAGGAAGAAAAAGGAAGTTAAACCAGGAAATAGCCGCTCTGTGTACATTTGAGCACTCTGTTTGCGCGGCGTGCTCACGGGCTTAAACAGTGATGCAATGGGAAGGGAAAGGAGCAGTAGGAAGGTAATCAAGGAGAACTAGCTGTGCTGGCAGGTGAAATGTATCAGAATCAACCAATTACACAGGCAGCAGACCAGCCCAGCCCAGAACACTACTATAAACTAAGCAAACACCTTCCCCTCTGGTTTTTCCTCACTCTACACCACTGGTGTATACAAGCGGGGAAATTTTAACAAACAAACCTACAAAATGAGAAGGGCTGCAGCAGGCAATATACAAAAACATGTGAAAGAGGCTGAGGGTGGTGAAGATGTGAATGCTGCCGAACAACCCACAGTAAAAAGATGGAGAAGAGTGACCAGACCCAGGATAACCTACCAGGGGCTACATGAGCTGGAGATAGTGGAGCACTATAGGGTGGACAGAGACCTCCTACAGCAAATTGTTGAGCTGTGTCGGCCACACCTGACACACCAAACTGGCCAAGGGAAACCCATACCAGTGGATACCAAGGTATGTGTAGGCCTAGGTATACTAGCCACAGGTACCTCCCAAAGCACAACTGGGGATATCATGGGGATCTCACAGGCATCAGCATTCGGAGTATTCCACCAGTTCCTGGATGCCATGGCAGCACATGAGAGTGAGCATGCATATTTTGTCAACACACGTGAGGTGTTGACCAGCAATATGCGTTTCTTCCACCAAATAGAAGAATACCCTGGGGCAGTGGGTGCAGTAGACTGCACGGACATATGCATCAAAGCACCACCCATTTAGCAGGGTAGGGTCTACATCAACCGCAGGGGCATCCCCTCCATCAACTGCCAGGTCGTATGTGATGTCCAGGGCATTATAATGAATGTGTGTGCTGGCTGCCCTGGAAGCTATGACGATTCACACATATGGCATCTGATGTATCTATACCACAGATTTGCCAATGTGGACATCCCCTACGGTCACCTAGTGGGGGATGCTGGGTACCCACTGGAGCCGTGACTGATGACACCCATCAGAAATGCACACACACCTGAACAACAATGCCATAATGAGGCACACGCACAGGCCAGACATATAATAGAGCGTGTGTTTGGGATGTTCAGGTCATGGTTCCGGTGTCTGGACACATCCTGTAGAGCCTACAGTATTCACCAGCTACTTGTACCCAAATTGTTATGGTATGTGCTATGCTACACAATATGATCCTGCAGAAACAGCTGCAGCAAGAACATCATGGAGCAGGGCCACACAGCCCCCCACCAATGCCAAGGCATGTACAGGCACAGAGTGGCTCAGAGGAGGAGCAACCTGAGCCTGCCTCAGTAGGCAGAAGGAGGCGTGCCCAGTATGACCTGGCCTTGGCAAAGAGGCAAAGCATATCATATGCACTGACACAGTAGGGACCCAGGGAATGACACCTCTCTCTGACTTGCACAGACAGTAAAAGGGATGCCAAACATGACACTACCTGTGCTCAACCATGTATAGGGAGTGTACTATGCGCATCTGACATAGGCAGTCCTCCAGCACCATCCTCAAGCCTGAAACACCCTCAAGGTAAGTCAATCAACCTACCAATTGCCAAATGGAGTAGAATGTGTTATTACCTGTAGCTATGGTATGGATGTGAGCATGCAAGGGAATTGGGTGGGCGAATGTTATGGCAGCAGACAGTAGACACCCATAGTGGCACCATGACATCTGTAACTCATACTGGAGTCACCATAGTACCCAGTACTACACCGGGTGACAAAACCTACTGCAGGAAATGGGCTGAGTGACATGTGTGTCCATAAGACCCACACATGCCAGTCAGGAAGGTGCACATACCCAACAACAGTTTCAGCCAGCAGGACAGGTGTAGACAAACACAAAAAAATGCTGCACTATGGCCTCTGAATGAGCCCTATGGGTAACCCCTCTCCCAGGCCTACACAGACAGACTACAGCAGGCAAGGCAGTTGGATGTAAGTTGTGAAGGCTAGGAAGTCAGAAACTAATATGTAGGCAATTAAAGCTAAGATCTGTAGTACACTGGTATGCCTCTAGCCAGCACGGAAGGTACGACTACAGACTGAAATGGAGTACCTGACATACCAGTACAGTCCTAGCAAATGTGTACAAGTGTCAGGTGGGCCCCCTCATCCTACGCACACTTATAGTAACAGTCAAGTGTGCCCCCCCACTCCTGTGTAAAAATGTAGAAACAGTCAGGTGTCCACCCCCCCCCGCTATGCAGAAATGTAGCAACAGTCAATGCCAAATGACCAATGGGTACCCTGCAGACACAGCATGCTACCTGTCGATGTACAACACAAAGGTCAGCACCGCAGTACAAACTACCTGGACTTGATCCACACATGCAATACAGATGGCCATACTGGGCATGCTCACACACAGCGCAATGAAGGCAATGTCAGTCAACAACATACTGAAAGGTCATACTGGGCATGCTCACACACTTAAACACATGAAGGCCATGACTGAAAACACCAGTGGACCAGACATATCTGGCAGTCACAGTTCTTAGTGCAGACACATGTCAGTATGCACCACTCCTGCCACTCACACACAGTGGATAGGAATACAGACACATATGTAAGGACAACACAATATAATAAGCCAAAGGTAGACAGACATAGATGTGTGGAAGAGGGCGACTGTGACAAGGAGCCATCCGGGCCTGTCCCACACAGCACACAGCCAAAGGACCCCAAACACATGAGGTGCAAATGTCACTCACTGCAGATACTAGCCACCAATATCTGTCAGCATGACAGACTATGTGGTGCACGTGCCAGCTGTGCAACATGACTGTACAAGGAAGTAGTCATCTAGTAGCTGTATAAACGTACCTGTGACATATGACCCCATGTGTGCCCGCATGTGGTATGTTAACCCCTACATGAATGGGTTATGGCCCTTGCACACACCACCCTCCCCATAGCAGTATTATGGCAAGCCTGCTGAGGTCATCCAATATGTAATAAACCTTTGGGAGAGATGTAGCTCGTTAATCTCCATGGCGTGTCCCATAACTGTGTACTGCTGTAGTGATAAACTAGTTAGGTAGTAGTTCTAACCCCAGACTTGGCAATTGTGTGAGTGTGTGTTTGTGTTTGTCCATCTGTCTCTGACTGTGGAGAGACAAATCCTTTTTAGGCTACTCACACTCTGTACAATTCATATACTCAACTTTGGCAAGGCTGCTGATGTCACTCACCTAGAAATACACCTGTGGAAAAGTCATAGCCCAGTAATCTCCATAGCGCATCCTGTAACTGCATACTGCTGTAGTGTGGTTAAATAGGTGTTTTAACCCCAGACTTGGTGAATGTGTGTGTCTGACTGAGTAGAGAGAAATGCTTTTTAGGCTACTCACATTCTGTACAACTCATATACTCAACTTTGGCAAGGCTGCTGATGTCACTCACCTAGAAATACACCTCTGGGAAATTCATAACCCAGTAATCTCCATAGCGCGTCCTATAACTGTGTACTGCTGTAGTGTGATAAAGTAGTTAGGTAGGTGTTATAACCCCAGACCTGGAAACTGTGTGTGTGTGTGTGTTTGTGTGTGAATCTGTGTGTGTGTGTGTGTGTGTGTGTGTGTGTGTGTGTGTGTGTGTGTGTGTGTGTGAATAAGTAGAGAGCAATGCTTTTTAGGCTGCTCACACTTCGTACACATCATATACTCATCTTTGGCAAGGATGCTGATCTCACTCGCCTAGACATATGACTCTGGGAAGGGTGTAGCCCAATAATCTCCATAGCATGTCCTGTAACTGTGTATTGCTGTGGTGTGATAATGTAATTAAGTAGATGTTCCAACCCCAAACTTGGCAACTGTGTGTGAATCTGTGTGTCCATAAGTCTTTGTCTGTCTTTGACTGAGTAGAGAACAATGCTTTTTAGGGTATTCACACTCCTTAGAATTCATATACTCAACTTTGGCAAGGCTGCTGATGTCATCCACCTAGAAATACACCTCTGGGAAGGTTGTAGCTCAGTAATCTCTGTACAGCGTCCTGTGACTGCGTGCAGCTGCAGTGTGATTTAGAAGTGTTGTAGGGTTCCATCTTCACCCAGGGCAGTTCTGGATGTTTTGTGTGTGTTCCAATGTCTGTGTATGGATTAATGCATTATAGGCTACTCACTCGCAGTACATTTCAAATGCCCTACGTTGGCAATCCTGCTGATGTCATTCATTGTGAAATACAACTTTGTGGAAAAAGGTCTGCAGTAATCCGTGTGGTGCAGCCTAAAACTGCTCTATGCTGTAGTGTGATATAGGCCTTGATCAGGGGTTCAATACCCACACATGTCAGTTGTGGATGTTTTGTGTGTCTCACTGTCTGTGTAAGGAGCAACACATTTTAGGCTAGTCACCTGCAGTACACTTGAAATGCCCTACTTTGGTAATCCTGCTGTCATTCATTGTGAAATACACCTTTGGGGAACGGTTTTGTTAACAATCCCTGTGGTGCGTCCTATGACCGCTCCATGCCAAAGTGTGATATAGACCTCGGTCAGGGGTACTATACCCACACATGTCAGTTGTGCATGTTTTGTGTGTGTCTCACTGTCTGTGTAGGGAGCAATGCATTTTAGGCTAGTCACTTACAATACAGTTGAAATGGCCTTTTTTGGTAATCCTGCTGATTTCATTCAATGTGAAATACACCTTTGGTGAAGAAGAACTTCAGTAATGTCTGTGGCGTGTACTATAACTGTGTAGTGCTGTAATGTAATAAACTAGCTTGGTAGGGGTTCACCTCCCATGTGTGACAGTTGTGTGTGTGTTTTTAACTCTTATCCTGTGTAGAGGTGGGTGTGAGTGTGTGACACCTGTGGGCAATGTAGAGGGGATTTTGCTTATTTCTTTTATGGTGGCCCTACTATATATCGCATTGTCAACCATACAGGGATAACAGATGTAAATTAGCTGAGAGGCTGGGGTGTAAAGCCATACCCATACATGTGACATTAAGGCCAACCACGTGTTTGGCTGTAGGGGGGATGCCTATTTGTGCAAGACATATAGTGTGTGAGGGCCTCTCAACCCCATTAGCAGTGCATGTGGACATATGTGTATCTGTTAATCTGCCATTGCTATCTACAGATGTATGGTAATATATACATATATAGATTTATATATCTGCTAATATATATATAACTTTCTCCGTATACACCTACATAGATAAATATCTGCATACACATATGTAAAGTGCTGTGTATATGTAGACATACAGGTGTGGCCACATAGGCATATGCATGTATATATGTGCATATATATTGATATATATGTATATAGTTTTAGAAATTAATATATATATATATATATATATATATATATATATATATATATATATATATATATATATATATCTACATATGTTGTATCTGGTTAGATATTAATATAGGTACACACACATACATCTAGATGTTGGTATACATTCTCTGTACTGTTGCATGACTGGACTGGATGATATGTTTCTGCAAACATCAAATCGATTTGTATCTGTCATGGCTTAGTGATAAATCACTTTGTCTATGGTGTGCAGGGTCCTGGTTTGAGCAGTGCAAGAGCTGTTTATTTTGTTGCTGGGCAGAACATGGCCTGTTGGATACACAGTGATTAAGGTACTTTAAAGCAATTGTAAGCAGGTTTGTGCAGCTGTGTGCGGAGCTAAGCAATGCCTACACAGGTTAAGCAATTTAGCAGCTGAGTATAAGAAACTGTAACCAGACTTTAGCAATGCTTACCTCCATGCAAACCCACACAAACTCATGTACAACTGCTTTAAAGTGCCTTAATCACTCTATATCCATCAGCCCTTGTTCTGCCTAGCAACAAAATAAACAACCTCTGTTAGGCTCAAACCCAGAACCATGCACACCATAGCCAAAGTGCTTTATCTCTAAGCCATCTTAGATATACATAGCCCTGCTGTATTCATAAACATATCATCCAGCCCAGTCATTCAACAGTACAAAGAATGTATTCCAATATATATACATACATATCTACCTATATCAATATGTTGTATCTGTTTAGACATATATATATATATATATATATATATATATATATATATATATATATATATATATATATATATATATATATATATATATATATATATATATATATATATATATATATATATATATATAAATATATATGTATACTAGCCTGGTTGAAAAATGTAAAACAAAATAAATAAATATTTTGACACACACACATACATCTTTTTCTGCCACTCCCCGTGGTCGAGTGGAGTTCGAAAGACATGCATAGAATGGGCGTGCCTTCGTTGAAGGTTAGCCGTCAAGCTGGCACTTCGGCACCGTAAAAATCTACTGCCAATCAGTAGCGGACCGGAGTTCTGCTGTGGCGATCCCTAACTGGGAAAAGCCGAAATAAGAACAAGATGTATGTGTGTGTGAGAAAATATTTATTTATTTTATTTTACATATGTTGACCGGGCTAGTGTGTATATATATATATATATATATATATATGTAATAATATATAACTGCGGTGGTGGTAGAGTTGTCGCCTCACAGTAAGACGTTGTCCTGCTCGATTCTCAGCTAGAGCATCTTCTGTGTGGAGACATGCGTGAATGGGCGTACCTTCCTTGAAGGTTGTACGTCAGGGCTGGCAACTCCGTATGTAAAAATCTACTGCCAATCATTAGCGGACCGGAGTTTCGCTGTGGCGAACCCTAACTGGGAAAAGCCAAAAGACACAACAACATATATAGGATATATAGTAGATATATATATATGTATATATATATATATATATATATATATATATATATATATAGATATATATAGATATATATGTATATATATATATATATATATATATATATATATATATATATATATATATATGTATATATATATATATATATATATAGATAGATAGATAGATAGATAGATAGATAGATAGATACATACACATATATGTAAGCAGATATTTATATCTATATAGGTATATAAGGACATACATCTGTAGATAAAGTGGGAACATAGCAAAAACATATATGACCACATGCACCATTAATCGGGTTGGCAGGCACAAACAACATACGTCATCCACAAATAGGTATTTCCCCTCCACAGCCAAACACGTCTGCCCTGCAATACACTACTAGCTGTTGCAGATCCCATAACCAGGACCTTACATAGTGAGGGCACAAGATTTCAACAGTACTCCATCCCACCTGTATGATGTCAGGCTGGTATCAGTAACATATCATGCAATTCAGTCAGGCTCATAATGACTCCCATTTTGCAGTCATCTGTTACCTTTGTTAGCCAGAGTCCCGTACTGTTGGCCTGTACTTTAGAGATGTAGATGCCAAACAGCAGTGTTCCAAGGACTGAACCCTGAGGTACTCCACTTGTCCCTTGCCTGGAGATGGATTTGGAGTCAGTTACACCTACAGTTTGGGTTCTGTCAGTAAGCCATGTGGCAAACCATCAAGTGGCATAGGGATGTATGGCCGGATTAGTATGTTAATCTATGTTTCCAGACTGGGGGATGGTGTTGAATGGCTTGGCGAGGTCCACATAGGCTTTGTGGACTGCCTTACCCTCTTCAACTGCTATGTAGACTGAGTCAAAGCAGTCAATCAGTTTCAGGAGACAAGACTGGCCCTCCATGAGCCCAATCTGTGTGGAGTCCAGTGTTTAAGGGTTGCCAATGTCTGTGTTCAAAACATCTGTGATAATGCATTCCATGGCCAAGCGAATCAGGCTCGTCAGACTGATGTGACAGTAGTTCCAGGTATCACAGGTGGATCTCCCCTTGTGGAGTGGGATAACTGCAGCTGTGCGCCACTCATTGGGCACCAGGGTTGATGTGAGGCTATGATTACACATGACAGTTAGGTGAGTTGCCATTCCATTTTGTAGTTCATGTAGTACACAGGCCAAGATGTCATCTGGTCCCATGGATGCTGTTTTCATAGTGTCGGTAGTACATTTTCTGCCTGTGCGGCCATGATTACTGGGCAAAGGAACCCTTTACGTATTGACATTGGCCCTTTTGGGGGCCAGAGGGGGTGAATGTGGCACTAAATCAATCTACCAGGATATTGGCACCTTCCTTGAGAGCAGTCTATGCAATGCCATTCTGTTGCAGCTCAGTGCACTTCTGAGCATTGCCAGTTAGAATTCCGACATAACTATAGAATGCTGTGTGTCTGTCTGTAAAATCTGTGGCGATTTTAGTTACATAACCAGCTTTGGAGGATTCTATGAGGGATCTCAACGTCTTACTGGGGCTGGTAAGGGAGTTGTTTGCATCCTTGGATTATCCTATTTTCTTCAACAGTGTCTACCATCTGTTATATACTCTGTTAATGGCAGGAGACTACCAGACTGGCTTGATTATTTGGGAGGTGAGCGTTGTGGTTCTATGTGGGATGTCAGGAATCATGCACACATGGCTGTGCTCATACAGTGTCTTAGTGCAGGATGTATCAGTTGAACTGTCAGCTCCTGTCTCCATGGGTGTAACAAACATTGTCACTTCTGCCTTGAATAGCATGAAGTTGGCCTTGGAGAGGTCTTTTAAGGACAACTGTATATACATTCCTTTCATATGTTCAGTTTGATTAGCCTATGGTGGGATTACTTTGGTGGAACCACAGTCCCATGTGCTGTTGTGATGGCTTAGTGATTAGTTACTGTGACTATAGTGTACAGGGTCCTGCATTCATGACCTGCAAGGACAGGTTATTTTTGTTCTGGCCAGAATGATGGTTAATGCATACAGACTAATTAGGGCAATTTAGGTTAGTCACACTCAATACCATTCAAATGCCCTACTTTGGCAATCCTGCTGATGTCAATCACTGTGAAGTACACCTTTGGGGAAAGCTTACTCCAGCAATTGCTGTGGTGTGTGCTATAACAACATAATGCTATAGTGTGATATAGAACTCTGATAGGGGTTATAGTCTCACACATGGGAGTTGTGGATGCTTTTGTGTCTGTTCCTATCCTGTGTAGACAGCAATGCATGTTTGGCTAGTCACACACACTACAATTCATTTGCTCAACTTTGCCAGTCCTGCTGTCACTCACAGTGAAATAAACCTTTGGGAAAAATCCACTCCAGTAATCTCCGTGGCATGTTCTATAATGGCATAGTGCTGTAGTATAATAACGGGTTAGGTAGGAGTTCTAATCCCAAATGTGACAGGTGTATGTATGTGCTGATGTTTGTCATTCGTGTTCTGTGTGGAGGTGGTTGTATGTAACAACTGGATTCAATGTTGGATGTTTTTAAAATTTCTTATATGGTGCCCCTAACATAAATCACAATATCCACCGTGCAGGGATAACAGATGTGATATCACGGGTTAGATACCCTGGACTGATAGGTGTGTGACACAAACATGCTTACCTTTTACTCTCCCAACCCACCCTGACTTATCTTTGCCTCTGTCTGCCTCTCTCACTCCCTCTCTGGTGGATGTGGAGACTTACACCTGCTTTGCTTAGGCAACGTCATATTTATTTTCAGTGATGCTCATGATCAGCTGATGGCCTCTCCACAGATTACAGCCCTCTTCTAGCTGATTGCATGTGGAACAGCTGTGGTAACATTCCCATAACCAATTGCATGGAAACACACTCCAATATCTAGAAACATCGTGTTGGTGTTGGGCCTTTTCATTCACTGTGAGCAGAAACTAGATCTGTTGTTTGGCAAACAGCATCACAGATGGATTGGGGACTTACCTCTGACAACATACACTGTGGATACAGGCCAACATATAGGAGGGGGATGTGCCTGTCCTGACTACAGACTGTAAGTGCTGCTATACTACAGTTGGGGTACTATTGGTTTAACAGGCTGTGTGTGAATATGGCTGTCCTACATGTTTTAATACTTGTCATCTCAGTGCTATGTTTATGAGGAATCCCCATCTGTAGGGTCATCTGCAGACTGGGCAGTGTGTGGTGCCTTGTGTTACTTGTGTTACCCACAGAGCACCTATCTCTCAACTGCAGAAGGTAGTGTGAGGATTGCAGTCAGTAGATGGTGACAGCTGGGAGAGTTACTGATGTCATATCCCTCATAGGACATATGTTGCATCAAACCCTGCTACGACAAAGAATGTATGAGGTCATCACAGTGACATGTCAATATCTGGCCTGTGTTTGTGCCTCCAGCCACAACCCTGTCAACATTTGTACATATGTCATGCAGTAGGCAGTGCATATGTTCTGTACCCCATATTCATTGACAGCATACCTGATAACAAGCCAGTGAGATATCAGACTGCTACACATGTTATGTATAGTAGGGGTTATATTTGAGGACATAGCCTGAGCATTCTGTGGTTCTGTGTACAGTACTGAGGTATGTGTAAGTCTGGTAATTGTCGACAATGTGTGTATAGTGCATATGTACCTTGGCCTGTGTAGAGACTGTGGTAGATGTTCTTGGTCCTGTTCTATCTGATGTTACATGCTGCTCCACTGTATGTCACCCTATCAGTTTACATGTTTGTAGGGGTGAACACACACATGTTCCAAACCACAGACAGCCATCGGACCACATTTTGTAGTGGTCCAGTATATGTAGGGTTGTTGTGTGAGTGGCTCATATATGGATGGTGTAGATCAGATAGTCCATATACTGTAATAGTACATTAGCTTACTATATGTGGCTATGTTCACATTGGTTGTGGTTATTCACTTTCTTACAAGTGTCTGTTACTCTGTGATGCGACATGCCTGTAGAGTCTGCTATCTATGCAAGTACATGTGTATTCCCACATAGGAGATGTAGCCCAGTGTTGAGTCAGTCTGCCTGTAGCCTGCACTGTGCTTTGTTACATGCCTAGCAGCTTACTGTACTTATCCAGTGAGATGTCATGTCCAGACACTTGCCAAATGTACTGCTGCCTGGCCACCATAACAGTCATGTATGTCAGACAAAGCAGTGGGATGCTGTTCAGATGTATGTCAGTAACTAGTGGATAGTATGTGGTCATGGCACCTCTGTACCAGCAGTTATTATGTGTCAGGACAGACAGGGATGTATGAATGCATAACCTATGGGGACAAATGTATACCAGTATATACATGTTATACCCATCTACATGGCTGTTAACATCCACATTGACAGGCCTGGTCCACATGTCTTGCATGAAAGGGTGCTGTGTATACCCCTGGACTGACTTGAGTGTGTCAGACTGTCCACATATATTGGCCATATCGCAACTGTAGTACACAGGGGTGTTACTGTGCTAGCAGTGGTACTGTACCATGATGACCTTAGGATGTCTATAAGTAGCCATTGGCGCACATGTTGACAGCAGATGTGGCCTCCCACACACACCTTTTCTGTGAAGACAATCCCTATTACAGTAGCAATAGTCTACAAATATACCTGCACTACATACGTGACATCCCCTTGCACTGAAAGGTTGGGTCTATTGGGGCTGAGGTAGGGCTCCACTCCATGTGCAGGACATATGGTGAACATATATGTATAAATAAGTACACATATATCCATATAGATATCTACACATATACATATCTTGCTTACTGTATGACAACAGTTTTACACATATGTGCCTGTGTTCCAGCCTCTGTCCTCCACCTACATACCAGGATTTGCATATATGACATGTTGTCATAGGTTGTTATGTAGTGGGCTGTGTGTATGTCATGCTGTCATTCCTGCCATCACTCCACTGCTGTTGTGTTTCCCACACATACTGGGCGGTTGGGGCCATATATGTGTGGGTTTCACCTAAACAGTACATATGTGCCCTAATGCACTCCAGAGGCCAGTGTATGTAAGAGTGGTATATGGCCCAGTATTAGTGAGTGTAGGGGGGTGCACCATGACTAACCTAGGCTGTTACAACATGTGTGGGTATCTGGGATAAGCTTCCTTAAGGTATCTGGATGTACTTTACCATACAATCCACCTTGGGCAACTGCATGCCTACTGCCTCCTGCCATACGGGATGTTCTGTTTGTCAGTGTGATTGTGATGGTGTCAGGTATGCCTTTACATGTAACAAATACATCCCATTGTGTCAACTGGGTTCTGTACACCCTAGGGATTGTGCACAGAGTGTAGATAGAGGCTGCGGACCTATACATCTGTATTACGTACTGCTGATTGTCTGGTATGCTGTGGCCCAGTCTGTCATTACTAATATACTACTTGAAGTCTTGGCCTGGACAGCAACATATGTCAACCTTTCCAGACTACTATTTTAGTATAACTGTGAAAGGGAGGGCCTATGTTAGTAAGGCCTTTGCCCTGAAGCAGCAGCTGGGGTTTTTTGAGTCTCACAAGGAATTAATTGGTTAGTTATAAAATGCAAGCCAAAGAGCAGTAGTAAACCTACTACAGTTGCATTACACTGTTCATATAGATGTCACTGTCTAAACTGCTATATGGCATATACAACTGTCATAGTACACAAATAAAGCTTTCATATTAATTTATGTACACCTGTGTGTGGTGTTATACCTTTTGATATCTCTGTGTGTATATGTTGCAGGCTATGAATGCCATTTGTATGGGTGGCTCTTACAGTTTCCAGTTGGTAAAAAAAAAAAAAAAAAATATATATATATATATATATATATATATATATATATATATATATATATCCTAGGGATGCCCATGTCATGTCTGGTCCTGGTTATGGGATCTGCAACACTAGGTACTGTATTACCGGGGATTGTGCTTGGCTGGCGGGGGTATACCTATTCATACCAGACGTATATTGTGTGGGGCCTCTCAACCCCATTAACCTTGCATGAGGACATATATGTTTTGTTATTTCCACATCATCTACAGATGTATGTCCGTTTATACCTATATATATGTGTGTATATATATATATATATATATATATATATATATATATATATATATATATATATATATATATATATATATATATATATATATATATATATATATATATATATATATATATATATATATATAAATATATATATATATATATATATATATATATATATAAGACCATAAAGTTAGGCAGAGAGGCAACCAGAGCATAAAAACAGTAAATATCATTCACTAGTCAAGTAATCCAGAGCTCAAACAGAGTAAAAATAAACCGGACTTTAATGCACAAACAGTAAGCGTTTTCACAAAAGCTTCATCAGACCGTTAAAATTCAAGCATACTAATTAACTTAATATATATACACATGACGTAATGTCACTCTAAGTGCATTCAAATCTTTAAAGGAACACAATCATTAAAACTACTAAACATGCGCTATTAAACATTAATACCACTTAAAACTTTCATCATTACGCTGTAGCCATAATGTTGGTTTCATATATATTGATAGCTAAAGCATTCAGCTAATAATTTCTCAAATTATTACCTTTAAAGTGATTTAAGCTGAAAATATAGTAGACATAAAAGATGTTAAAAATACATAGGCTATGCGATGGTAACCTTACATGAAAAATTTTTTTATATATAGAATAAATAATACCTTTAGCAGTCACTATGCAAATATCATCAATTAATTAATTATATTTATCATTTCGCTATAGCCATAACATTGATTACTTGAATATTCATGGCTAAAAGCATTCGACTGATAGTTTCTTAGATTATTATATTTAAATAATTTAAATTGACGATACAATAAGCATAATAAACATTCGAAAATGTAAGCTGTGCGATGGTAACCTTATATAGAAAGTTATTTATATGTAGGATAAATAATACCTTTACCAATCGCTATGTAGATATTATCAATTAATATACCCTAAACTTAAAATGTAAACTGTATATTATTCAAAAGAGAAGTTCCCATCAGTTAGTAATAATTATGTTAGTACATTGATTTGACACTTTCACGTGTTTGTATGTAATATAATACGGATATATTAGTGTTCGGTAACTATAGTACACAGAGGGCTTACTACACGTGTATGATGTATGGAATTTTTGGTTAATTGATTTTAAATGATAATATTTATAATATTTCAAATGTATTTTCTGTGTAAATGATGAATAATATACAGTTTACATTTTAAGTTTAGGGTACATTAATTGATGATATCTGCATAGCGATTGGTAAAGGTATTACTTATCCTATATATAAAAAAATTTTTATGTAAGGTTACCAACGCATAGCTTACATTTTTGAATGTTTATTATGCTTACTGTATCGTCAATTTAAATTATTTAAATATAATAATCTAAGAAACTATCAGTTGAATGCTTTTAGCCATGAATATTCAAGTAATCAATGTTATGGCTATAGCGAAATGATAAATATAATTAATTAATTGATGATATTTGCATATTGACTGCTAAAGGTATTATTTATTCTATATATAAAAAAATTTTTCATGTAAGGTTACCATCGCATAGCCTATGTATTTTTAACATCTTTTATGTCTACTATATTTTCAGCTTAAATCACTTTAAAGGTAATCATTTGAGAAATTATTAGCTGAATGCTTTAGCTATCAATATATATGAAACCAACATTATGGCTACAGCGTAATGATGAAAGTTTTTAAGTGGTATTAATGTTTAATAGCGCATGTTTAGTAGTTTTAATGATTGTGTTCCTTTAAAGATTTGAATGCACTTAGAGTGACATTACTTCATGTGTATATATATTAAGTTAATTAGTATGCTTGAATTCTAACGGTCTGATGAAGCTTTTGTGAAAGCGCTTACTGTTTGTGCACGCATTAAAGTCCGTTTTATTTTTACTCCGTTTGAACTCTGGATTACTTGACTAGTGAATGACATTTACTGTTTTTATGCTCTGGTTGCCTCTCTGCCTAACTTTATGGTCTTATTTATTCGTGTTTGGAGGTTTTCGAGAGGTATTTACATCGCTGGGAACTTGGATATTACTGCTTGGATATATATATATATATATATATATATATATATATATATAAATAGATATAGATAGATATATGTATACATCAATATTTTATTTTGTAACCATTTCGACATTAATATATTTACTCACACACATACATACATCTATATGTTGGAATACATTCTTGGTACTGTTGAATGACTAGGCTGGATGATATGTTTGTGAATACATCAAGTATATGTAGATCGGAGATGGCTTAGTGGTAAATCACTTTGTCTATTCTGTGCAAGGGCCTGGGTGTGATCCTACACTGTGCTATCAGAGAATTGATGTAAAGCTTTTGACTGTTTTCTAAGTCTCCCTAACTTGTACAATATGACTGACCTCTTGGCACTTCCAACATTGTTATGCAGGACTTCATACACATTTTATCTGCATACCACGGTGTGGGTGACACTGCTTAAGATACAACAGTATTATTTATAGTATGGAACAGATCGCCAGCATATGAGAGAAGAGTAAACAGAAGCACTCCGGGGGTTATACCTTTATTCACAGACTATTACACATTTATTTCTACTGGTACAACACTTTCTAAGGCTCTTATATTTATTTGTTATGACAGTACATGCAGACTGATTACTTACCTGCCTCGTGACGCAGCCTTTCCAGCCTCGCATCATGGGCTTGCTGGTTTGCAGCCTGCTCATCTGCAGCTGTCAGAGAAATGCAGTGATATTTAGCCATACCTATCCATAGTATACACAAGCTAGGCAATTATTTACTACTTAATAGAATGAGTACTTACTCAGTACTGGGGCATTGGGCATCTGCCAAGACTCCTGGATCCACGGTTCCAGTACACCCTCCCTCTGCTGCTTCAGGTCAGCATGGTGGTGCCTGACCTGCTCACCAGTCCGTGGGCAATCTGTGGCACTGGTGAGGTCACGGGCGAGACTGTCCCAGGCCTCCGTTTTATACTGCGAGCCCTGGTACTGGCCCTGCAGTAGTCTCTGCTCATGGTGTTTTACCAGGAGTCAAACCATGATTTTTGACTCCTGGATGCCCCAGGGCCGTGCTCTAAATTGAGTGCCTTCACCCAAACCAGCCATTCTGCCTGCAGTAGGAAGCTACAACCAGTTATGAAAAGTATTCCCATCTGCGGGGTTTAAATATGGCCAGTTTCCTGCACTTTCCTGTGATTGACCTGGTTTGAAAAGGCTAAGCTATACCACTAGGCAGATTGAATTGGCTCCCCTACACATTGCTTACACTTACTAACTTGAGCTGTGCTGCGGTTAGCATTGCTTAATAGTTAATTAGCACTGTATTTGCCATTTGGCAATGATTTATTCTTCATTACAGGTTATATATGTGTCTAGTATCTGTGGTTCATGTGTACATACACTGTATGGGGACCTGGGGACTTCTACACTTTATTACAATAACACCTCAAATCCATGCTTACTGCAGTACTCCAGTTCACATATTTATGTTATGTAGCAGGTTATACAACTTCACACTGTACATAGATTCAATTCACGTTTGGTTTGATTTTCCTGTGGTGAGGATTAGTTTGCTGATACCTCATTCATCTCAATTGCTATGATGGCTTAGTGGTTAATTACTGTAACTATAGTGTATAGGGTCTTGAGTTTGAGCCTTGCAGAGGCAGGTTTTTTTGCTGCTGGGCAGAACATGAGCCATTGGATACAGAGTGATTAAGGCACTTTAAAGCAGTTGTAAGCTGGTTTGCATTGGTTTGTGTGACGGTAAGCACTGCTAACCTCCATTTACAGTTTCTTACACTCAGTTAGCTTCTACTTTGCTTAATCTGTGCAGGCAATGCTTACCCCTGTGCAATCGCACTTAAACACGCTTACTAGTGCTTATTTGTGCTTAAACCTGCTTACTAGTGCCTTATTCATTATAAAACTGACACTTCACATGTGCATTTAATGCAGTACTGCAGTTCACATTTACATATTATTATGTAGGTTGTACGGCAAAAAGATGTATAAATATGTTCATATACAGATTTTACATGGAAAATGATATGTGGTGCAGTGGGACTCGAACTGGGAATACCTGTTCATTAGGTGGGTGCTTTAACCACTACACTATTGCTGTGTTGCTTCATTTGCATATATGTATATATAAATATATATATATATATATATATATATATATATATATATATATATTCCTTGTTATCCTCTTCAGCCTTTTCAGCTGCTTTAACCGTAGCTAAGTGATGGGCACACCCGCACACCTACGATTAGCTGTACTCGGGGTTTTAAAAAAAATAAATAAAAGGGTCTCTTTGTTTTATTTAAATGTACTGTTGCTGTTGAACACATGGGGACTGTTGGTGGGGATATGCAGACACCTATGAGTGGTCTCGCTCATTTATTTACACATTCTTCTGTTCTACTTTGCAGGGGCATGTTTATTCTGAGAGCTCTGCTTTCAGACACGCCCCCTGCACTCGTCCACGTTCCATGTAGCATTAGGAGTTCAGGCAGCGTGCCTTCATTAATATGCAACTTTGAAGCTGTGGATGACAACTGCTTGGATACTCCACTATTTTTAGTTCATCATATTCTAGTGAAGTTTACATCCTGTTAGCTTCACTTTTTAAGCGATTAATAAATTGTGTTTTAACAGTCTGAGGCCTGAAGCTGTGGACGACACCTAAGGTCTTTTTTCTTTGTTCATTTGCCTACCCTCTGTGCCTTTAGTAGTGGAGAGGAGAATTTATTTCCTGTTTTGTTGTTTGTTTCTCCCACTCTACACATGGCAGAAGGGCAAACAGGAGCAGCAGTGAAAGCGAAATCTTGTAATTTTCCTGTTTTTTCTAGAGACATTGCGAATCCACTTTTAACTATTAATTTTAGCAGTGACTGTTTAGCACCTAATACTACAAACCTTGCAGTAGATGCTAGTTTTTCTGACACGCTTCGTGAAGTAGAAAATGCTGCTTATCGCCTTAAAAGGCTTCAGTGGCAACGCTTCCACTTGGAAGCTTGCCTATTTCATCAGATAGTGCCAAGAGGAATGAGAGTTAAATGCCTTCCCTCTTATGGAAATACCTATCCGGAGCTGCCAGCCCAATGGCAAAGGATCAATTTGGAAACTAGCCAAAAATACATGAGGCTGCTCATCGATTTTTTTAAACCTGAAGAAGAACAAATTTCCTCTTTTATTGCTAAGAAACGAAGAACTGGAATGTTGTGATTTGCAGGACCAGCATTTATGCCAGATTGAACAATTACAAGTGAACTTAAACACTTAGGACAATAAGCTTAAACTACAAAAAATGGGTAAACTGAATCGAGATCATAGGGATTTCACTAACGGTCATATTTTTGAATGGCCTAGAGAGGATAATACCAGTCGAGGACGTCCCCATTTTTCAACTACCAAACAAAGGAAAGCCATACAAGGTTTGGCTGTAAAAGAGACTGCTAACACTTTGCATCCTTCTCAAACAACTACTACCTCATCAACTTCTCTTCCCTCCTCGACTTCATCTACAGGGGATGAGGTTCCTACTGTCAGCACTGATATTGTTACCAGGGATCTGGGAGGTACTGGTGCTAATGATACCAATGATGGTAGTAATTCCAACACCACCATTAATTGTGCTACTAGACCTAAAGAAGCGATGATGCACCTACCAGTAAACTGGCCATTGCCGGTTTTTGTGAGGGAGAATTCGTACAGGCCACAGAGGATGCAGAGTCAAGAATGCAAATGGAAGAAGTTTGTGGACTAAATATTGGGGGTAATGACCTAGTAGTTAGCTTATCCAAAATCACACTGGATCCTGAAGTTATCAGCCTGTTAAATAAGGGGCTGAGTTTTATTCCAGCTGTTTCTTCTGATGTGAATGAATTCATGACAGATGTTAGGTTGTTCTGCAGGAACGTGTCCCTGAAATGTATTTTTGGAGAAGGTTCTACGAAAGAACAGCAGACCTATAAGAAATTGAGCTTATTCACTCCAGTTAATCCTCCTCAAGTAGAACTTTTTATATAATTGTGTGAGGATGAGATGAACAAGGTGAGAGGTACAACAGATAAAGTTAAGAATTGTTTCTATAATTTAAACAGGAAAGAAAAAGAGGCTTTCCAACAGTTGAGAAGGACAGATAGCTCGGTGATCAAACCAGCGGATAAAGGTGGCTGCATAGTAGTGATGGATGCAGACTGGTATCGTAATAAAGTTTCACTGATGTTAGATGACAACATGACTTATCGCAAATTGAGTAAGAAAGAAGCAAATCAGAGAATTGAATGCATCAGAGGGAGCACCTATGATCTATTGATGGAAAGAAGGATCAGTCAAGCTTTATATGAATTTTTTGAAACACCTCATCCTATGTTTCCCAGCATTGGTGGATTACCTAAGATACATAAAGATCTTTTGGACCCTCCCTTACATCCCATTGTCTCTGGGAGAGGATGGATCACTGAATCCATATCCATGCATGTTGAAAATGAACTCAAGAAAGCTTTGCCTTATGCTACCACTGTCCTAAAGGATACAGGCAGCTTCTTGGAAGACTTGTTCTCCACTGTTAAGTCTCTGGATGGTTTTGATAACCTTCTACTTGTAACTATGGACATAACCAGTCTCTTTACTGTGATCCCCCAGGAGTATGGCCTGAGGGCCTTACATGATTTTCTGATTAGACATAATTTAACAACGGAACCTCTTTGTTCTCTGCTGGAATTAGTCCTTGAGAATAACATCTTTATGTATGGAGATACCTTTTATTTGCAAACCTGGGGTGTGGCCATGGGAACTCCATGTCCCAACAGTTATTCAAACTTAGTCTTGGCTGAGTGGGAATTTAAAACAATCTTCAGTGATGGAAATATCTGGAAGAATGAACTTGTCTATTATGGGCGATTTGTGGATGATGTTTTTTGTTTATGGAAAGGAGGCATTGACCAATTGGATCTTTTTGTCAGCTTTATTAACAACAGCACTGACTTCCTTGAGTTCAAAATGAAACACTCATCCTCAGTCATAGATTTCTTGGATGTCAAGATACGTTTACATCCAATTCAAGGTATCTCTACTGGGGTGCATAGGAAAGAGACCTGGCAAAATCATTTCTTACACAGGTAGAGCATGCATCCAAGACATATTTTTGATAACATCTTTGACAACCAATTCTTAAGAGTCTCAAGACTATGTACTAATGAGGAGGAATTCTTGGAAGAGCAATCCAATTTACGTAGATATTTGAAGGATAGGGCCTACCAGGAAATAATTTTCCACCAATATCACAGGTGCAAGCCCATAGAAAGCAAAGAGGTCAACCTTATTACTCAGAGAGGTCTGAACAAGCTACACGAAGACAGTCTAATGACACAACACCTCAACAACTTAGATGTATGCTTACTTACAGTTCAGACAATCGACAGGTCTGTGAAGTGATCAGGAAATTCTGGCCGATTCTGACAGCAGATGACAAAATAAAGAATATTGTTGGAGAGAAACCCAGGTTTCTCTATAAGAATAGAAAGAATATCAAGAGATTACTATGCCATAAAGATAGCTTTAAACGTGGTGATCCACTATCAGACCACAAGGGTACTTTTAAATGCTGCAGATGCAAAGCTTGTCCTTATTTAGATACCAGTAATACTTTCCTCCACCCAGTATCTGGACGTAACTTTCATTTTGATGTTTATGCTGATTGTACTACTAGCCACATTATCTATTTGGCTACTTGTCACAAGTGCCAAGCTTTTTATCTTGGTAAAACTGACCAACAACTGAAGGATCATATTCTACAACATGTCAGAGACATTGATCAGAAAGTTCCACATAATGCCTTAGCAGCACACGTATTGGTCCATCCTACACATAATTTCTTGTTTAAAGCTGTGGAAGTGGTCACCCAAAACATCAGGGAAGGAGATGTCCACAGCAAGACAGAATTAAGAGAGATCTTTTGGATCAATAATTTTAGAGCCAATCGACCTCCAAGTCTCAATACAATAGTACCTCTCAGACCTGTTCTAAAATCTAGAAGAAACCTACCAAATATTAATACATGGTTCTAGCATTTTTAACATTGAACTACATTACAGGAGACAAATCTCGACTTTGAATATTTATTTTTGTCCTGTGCCTTTAAGAACACCAAAGACAATCAGCTACCAGCTCTTGATTGTGTTTCCTTTATAAACAGGAAGAGCTAACCACACTTTTATACGATCTGAAGAAGGCATCTGCCGAAAGCACTCATCGTTTGGACAATTTCATCTTTTCAGCTTTATACGCTCCAGTGAAGTATATGTTTTTGTCAGCTTTGCTTACAAAGCATCTATTAACTGTGCTTTAACAACTTGAAGCCTGAAGTTGTGGATGTTAATTACTAGGCTAATTATTTCAGTACTTCAGTGAAGTTTGCATTTTGTCAGCTTCTCTTTTTAAGCTTTCAATAAATTGAGTTTTAACAGCCTGAAGTTTGAAGCTGTGGATGACAACTGCTTGGATACTCCACAATTTTTAGTTCATCATATTCTAGTGAAGTTTACATCCTGTTAGCTTCACTTTTTAAGCAATTAATAAATTGTGTTTTAACAGTCTGAGGCCTGAAGCTGTGGACGACACCTAAGGTCTTTTTTCTTTGTTCATTTGCCTACCTTCGATGTCTTTAGTAGTGGTGAGGAGAATTTATTTCCTGTTTCATTAATATGCATGTTGCGTTGTCGTCCTCCTCTTAAACTGCCCCTTCCATGTAGGACTAGATTGGTCCTGCAAGGAAGATTACTAAATCCGGGGGAAAATCTTTACAAGCACGTAAACATAGTTTTAGTTTGAACTGATTACTTCTTGCATGTTGGGACTTGTTTCACTGGACTGGATACTTTGTTTTTAGTTTACCTGTTTAAAGCTAATATACACCTCAGAAGCCTTGTCCTCAAGGTGAATTTCTTGGCTTACATGACTCAAACACATACAACTTGGTTATAATCAAGACCTGCTTATAATCCTCTGTATAGATTTTACACAGTGATACTCTGTGACTTACATTGTGTTCTCCTTCTTTCTTCTCATAATTACTAGAATTTTGTTTATAATTTCTTTTATATGCAGTTATATCAGCATGATATATAATTTCTATATGAAATTTCTTTCATATTTGTTAGCTGTTGTAAAATACATTTGTTTGATTCAGGTTTAAATAAGACAATTGAGCTTGTGTAGCTATTCCAATCTTTATTCAACAGATTGCAGCTGATTCTTAATGATTTAGTTATAAGCTATCAATACGTCTACAAAATGTCAATGTCAGCAGTGAAAGCTAAACTAACTCTATCCCGTGTGATGGCTTAAATATTAATCTATGCATTTTTGCGAATGCTTGCTACAATACTCTCTCAAACTTCTTCCGAGTACCATGGGGGTTTCACTTATATCTTTGGGATGTACTGTTCAGAAATATAAAGTAGCAGACCTGTTCAATAAAACAACTAATCTTACAAATACACACACGCACATGCGTGCGCGCACACACATGCATATGCACACACGCATGTACACGCGGGCACACAGAGAGTTAATAACTTGTTTAAAGCTTTTGTTATCTTGGAGGTGGTTATATCATTTTAGATGGCATACAGAGCAAGGTTCATTACATGGGAAGGAGAACAAGGTGAGTTGACCTCATGTAGAAAAAAGTCAGTGTACAACAAAACGGCTGAGAAGGATCAAATTGTCATGTTTATCTGAAAAGCAATTTATGACACAACCCACATCTATAGTTTTGATAAAAGGCCACATAATTTCTTTTAAAAACAGCTTGGCATAATGACTGTTATTTTATGTAACTCTCGATCAGCTTTACTATTTTATAAATTTTATGGAATACCATTTTGGTTCATTGCCTCATTATTTTATTTATGTTTATTTAACTTTTTTCATTTGCTGGTGTCAGAA
The DNA here is from genome assembly GCF_019279795.1 of Protopterus annectens. NCBI lineage: Eukaryota > Metazoa > Chordata > Ceratodontiformes > Protopteridae > Protopterus > Protopterus annectens. The sequence goes on along the minus strand of NC_056733.1, from coordinate 1,190,462,649 downwards.
TTATATTCAAAATACTTTAATTGTTGCTTGACCTGGTATTGGAAAGCAGAACACACCCAAAGAACACACAGTATGACTGGGCATGATACAGTTCCTGCCATAATTCATTGCCCTGACAGATATGATGCAACCACAAATTCACCCCAGTGTAGCACCCATATCCCTCATGGATAGGGGCAACATGGACATGTCTCAAAATGTCATTGTTCTACCCTTCTCTGGGTTATTTGTTCACTAGATACAAGGATTAAAACTGCCATGTGAATGCAAGACTGGGCTTCTTAAAATCTTCACAGATCAGTAGTGTAGTAAGTGAATATGAATCTAAGAAATTATAAAGGGCTATAAATACATAAGTAAGCCTGCTATATTCGATAAGTGTGTTGCATATTAATGTAGTTTGATTTACATTACTGCCATTTTATGTTTAAGCAAACAAGAACATTTTAATGCCTTTGCATTCATTTTATTAAATCTGTATTACTTTGTTTAACAGATGCTGCACAAAGCTGAAGCCTTACTGCTCACTGGAAGAAGAGACCAGCCAGCTGTTGCCAAGTGAGTGGTTAATTTAATGATCTATAATTTAAAATCAGTACTTTGCAATGATGGCATATTGTTTTATCTTTACTTTTATTTACAATATCTAGTTTACCAGTTTAATTTTTAACTCACTTATCTCCTGAGGGAGACTGCAAATGCTTTTCTTGATTTCTCTGTTTTTTTTTTTTCCAAGTACTCCAGATTCCTTTGATGTCCAAAAGATATGCCATGGCAGAAAATGGAAAATTCTTAGACTACCCATAGATGAGCATGAAATCTATGAGTATGCATCAGTGTATTTGCTGAGTGGCTCGTGCCTGCTCTAGGATTAGTATTGCTGCCTTTTATCATTAGTCTGATGGAATAGGCTCAAGCTTTCTACAACCATGAATTTGATTAAGTGATTAATAAGGACATGCATGAATGAACAAATGAATGAACAAATGCTTTTTACAGATATTATGTTACCATTTATGTTTGTGAAAGATACATTTAAAATTATTAAGTATATTAAAAACACGACTCCGCATGAAATGCTAAAATCATGGGTTTGTAAGAAAAACACTTTAACTAAAACAGTGTAGGCTGATTTTAAAACAGCATTATAGCCTTAAAAATTGAAAAAAAAGATGCAGTCCCCAAATAAAACCCAGTTTTAGCTAGTATGATAACAGCTAAGCTAAATAAGAAAAATAAATTCTATAAAGCACTGATTAAAATGAAAAATACATGAGTATTTTTATATTAGTACGTCGCTGGCATCTGCTGTTCAGCCTACTAAAGTCACTACTAACATTGCCCTTCCTTGAATCTGCTGCAGAGCCTAAACTTACTTGCAAGCTTTCTACTGTATAAACATGTCTCTACCTTAGAAATACTTGGAACTAAAGCTTGTAAATGATTGTAAAGTATATTTAGTTCTGCACTGTTATGTAAAACCTTGTTTTCCTTGTCTAAATAATTATTGCACCTCTTGTTACTTTTACTTATAGTGGAGCTTTTCTCCCCGGGTCTCTACTGAAAATGGACATGTATCCAGATAGAATAGCCCGGTCAACAAATGTAAAATAAATAAATAAATAAATAAATAAATAAACAAATAAATAAATAAATACATAAATAAGTATTAAATATAGAAATGGAAATACTGAGATTAAGATAGATATCTTTTTTTAAATGAAATGATGATGGTGTTAGACTGCCAAGATAATAAATCTGCATTATTTAATTATATTAAGTAGCAAGAGACACTGAAGCCTTACCTTAATCATTTTACAAAATAGTATGGTTTTGAAAAGATTACTAGATAAGATTGTGGCACTTTGCATTTAAAAAAATATATTCTAGGTAGTGATATCTTGCAAAGTTGTCAAAAAGCATTTAATAACAGTTTGACATTAAGAACAAACCTGATAAATACAAAATTATTACATTTTTTGGTTGTGATAAAATAAGTAATAAGGAAACAAGTTAGATATCTCCCCAGATTCTGTATGCCTTGCACGGCATGCAGGATCAGTGCAGGAGCTCTAGCGGGCAATATATCTGCCGTGCGATCCAGGAAAAGCCTGCAGGAGCATGCACGAGCACTCCTGCACTAGTCCTGCATGGACTAAGCCCTGTATGCAAATCCCCCTATTTGCATGCAAAATCCATGCAAATGAGGTGGATCCAGGAAGCTTGCAACCGGCCATGCAGGACTAGTGCAATCTGCAGAAATGTACTTGGTTAGTAACCGAGTACATTTCTGCAAACTCCAAAACGGAGCCATGACAGCTCCAAATAAAGGCTGCATATCAGTCAGGAAGCATGCCAATGGTCAAATATAAGGCCATTGGCATTGCAAACAACATAAAAAATAAAAAAATCAACTTTTATTTTTTTTTTTGCCGATCTCGGCTGTTTAAGCATAGGACAGCGGCGCGCAACTGGGATCAGGGGGAAATATCAAAATAAACATAAAATAAGCATTCTAACTAAAATCACTATTCTGCCATGCAAGTCAATGGCAGACAGAAGACAACATGGCCAGTGAGTAGTGGTCGCTAAGGGGGGAGGCTCAGTGTGAGACATGTAACTATGCATTTGCAGGCAATCCTATGCAAATGAGGGAAAGGATAGTGAATCCCAGTTTTCCCCAGCATGCTAGTCAAGTTCCAACAGTGTAAGAGTAGGAATAGCTTGGTGCAAGCCTAGGAGATAGATGACATCATAGAGGGTGTGTCAGGCATACTGTAAGCGGATTGTAGCCCTGTGGATCAGGTTTGCTCCTAGCTTAGCACAGCTAAGCTAGGGGGTGTGTCTGAATCTGCCTAGCACTCTTTACATTGCCTAAATGCGTGTGCGTGCCATGCACTGGATTTTAAAGGGAGAAAAAAAAGTTAAACCAGGAAATAGCAGCACTGTGCACATTTGAGCACTCTGTTTGTGCGGCGCACCCCCGGGTTTAAACAGGAAGGCAATGGGAAGGGAAAACAGCAGTAGGAAGGTAATCAAGGAGAACTACCATAGCTGGTAGGTGAAATGTATCAGAAACAGTCAATTACACAGACAGCAGACCAGCCCAGGCCAGAACACTACTATAAACTATGCAAACACCTTCCCCTCTGTTTTTTCTCACACTCTACACCACCGGCGTAAACAGGTGAGGAACTTTTAACACTCACAGCAGCAAAATGATAGGGGCTGCAATAACTATCATACAACATCTTGTGGAAGAGGCTGAGGGTTGTGAGGATGTGAATGCTGTTGACCAACCCACAGTGAGGAGATGGAGAAGAGTGTACAGACCCAGGGTAACCTACCAAGGGCTACAAGAGCTGGAGATAGTGGAGTGCTATAGGGTGGACAGGGGCCTCCTACATCAAATTGTTGAGTTCTGCCGGCCACACCTGACAGAACTAACAGAGGGGAACCCATCCCACTGGATACCAAGGTATGTGTAGGCCTAAGAATACTAGCTACAGGTACCTTCCAAAGGCCAACTGGGAATATGATGGGGATTTCACAGGCATCAGCATCCAGGGTACTCCACCAGTTCCTGGATGCCATGTCAGCACATGTCGGTGAGCACGTATATTTCCCCAACACCCATGAGGCATTGGCCAGCAATATGCGTCTCTTCCACCAAATAGCAGAATACCCTGAGGTAGTGGGTGCAATAGACTGCACGCACATATGCATCAAAGCAGCACCTGGTGAGCAGGGTATGGTCTACATCAACCGTAAGGGCTTCCCCTCCATCAACTTCCAAGTCGTGTGCGATGCCCAGGGCATAATAATGAGTGTGTGTCCTGGCTGCCCTTGAAGCTATCACGATTCCCACATCTGACGCAGCTGTACCAGAGATTTGCCAGTGGGGACATCCCACATGGTCACCTAGTGGGAGATGCTGAATACGCACTGGAGCCATGGCTGATGACACCCATCAGAAATGCATACACACCCAAACAAGAACTCAATAATGAGGCAGACGCACAAAACAGGAATCATAATAGAGCATGTGTTTGGGATACCCAAGTCACGGTTCCGGTGCCTGGACACATCCAGTGGAACCTTGCAGTACTCACTAGCTACATGTACCCAAATTGTCCTTGTATGTGCCATGCTAGACAATATGATCATGCAGAAACAGCTGCAGCAGGAACAGCACAGGGCAGGGCCACACAGCCCCCCACCATTGCCAAGGCCTGCACAGGCACAGAGGTGACTCAGAGGAGGAACAACCTGAGCCTGCCCCAGTAGGCAGAAGGAGGCATGCCCAGTATGCCCTGGCCTTGGCAAAGAGACAACACATAGCACATACACTAACACGGGATAGACCCAGGGAATAACACCTCTCTCCGACTCTCACATGCAGTAATAGGGATGCCAAACATTTCACTACCTGTGCCTAACCATGTGTAGTGAGTGTACTATGTGCATCCAACATATGCAGCCCTGCAGCACCACCCTCAAAAATGGGACACCCACAAGGTAAGTGACTCACACATGCCAGTCGGGGGGGTTCACATACCCAACAACAGTCACAGCCAGCAGGACAGGTGTAGACAAACACAAACAAATACTGTGCTATGACCTCCGAATGAGGCCTAAGTGTAACCTCACCTCTCAGGCCTACACAGGCAGACTACAGCAGGTCAGGCAGTGGGATGTGAGTTCTGAAGGTCTGAAAGTCATAAACTAATATGTAGGTAATTAAAAGCTAAGATCTGTAGTACACTGGCATACCTCTAGCCAGCATGATAGGTAAGACTACAGACTGAAATGGAGTACCCAACATACCAGTACAGTCCTAGCAAATGTGTACAAGTGTCAGGTGTACCCCCCATCCTACGTAGAAATGTACTAACAGTCAGGTGTGCCCCCCAATCCTGTGTAGAAATGTAGAACTAGTCAGGTGTGCCCCCCCATCTGATGTAGAAATGTAGAACTAGTCAGGTGTGCCCCCCATCTGATGTAGAAATGTAGTAACAGTCAGGTGTGCCCCCCCCCCAATCCTGTGTAGAAATGTAGAAATAGTCAGGTGTGCCCTCCCCCATTCTACATAGAAATATAGTAACAGTCAGGTGTGCCCACCAATCCTGTGTAGAAATGTAGAAATAGTCAGGTGTGCCCCCCCCATCCTACATAGAAATATAGTAACAGTGAGGTGTGCCCCACTCCAAACCTGTGTATAAATGTAGAAACAGTCTGGTGTGCCCCCCCCCTTGCTATGCAGAAATGTAACAGTCAATGCCAATTGATCGATGGATACCCTGCAGAGACAGCATGCTTTCTGTAGGTGTACAACACAAAGGTCAGCACTGCAGTACGAAATACCTGGACTTGATCTACACATGCAATACAGATGGCCATACTGGGCATGCTCACATACATATAAAAATGAAGGCAATGATAGTCAACAGCATACTGAAAGGTCATACTGGGCATGCTCACACACTTAAAAGCATGAAGGCCATGTCTGCAAACACCAGTGGACCTGACATATCTGGCAGTCACAGTTGTTAGTGCAGACACTCGTCAGTATACACCACTCATGCCTTGCACACACAGTGGATAGGAATATAGACATATATGTAAGGACAACACAATATAATAAGCCAAAGGTAGACGGACATAGATGTGTGGAAGAGGGTGACTGTGACAAGGAGTCATCCAGGCCTTTCCCACCCAGCACACAGCCAAAGGACCCCAAACACATGAGGTGCAGATGTCACTCACTGAAGATACTAGCCACCAGTATCCATCAGCATTACAGACTATGTGGTGCAAGTGCCAACTGTGCAACATGACTGTACAAGGAAGTAGTCATCTAGCAGCTGCATACACATACCTGTGAAATATGACCCTGTGTGTGCCAGCATGTGGTGTGTCAACCCCTAGATGAATGGGTTATGGCCCATGCACACACACTGCCCTCCCCATAGCCCTACTATGGCAAGCCTGCTGAGGTCATCTAATTTGAAATACACCTTTGGGAAAATTGTAGCCCAGTAATCTCTGCGGCATGTGCCATAACTGCATACTGCTGTAGTATGATAAACTAGTTAGGTAGGAGTTCTAATTTCAGACTTAGCAACTGTGTTTGTGTGCATGTCTGTCTGATTGTGTAGAGAGCAATGCTTTTCAGGGTAGTCACACTTCTAACAATTCAAATGCTCAACTTTGGCAATGCTGCTGATGTCATCCACCTAGAAATACACCTCTGGGAAAATTTTAGCCCAATAATCTCTATAGTGCGTCCTGTAACTGCGTATTGCTGTAGTGTGGTAAAGTAGTTAGGTAGGTGTTCTAATCCCAGACATGGTAAGTGTATGTGTCTGTCTGTGTAGAGAGCAATGTTTTATAAGGTACTCACACTGCTTACAGGTCATATACTCAACTTTGGCAAGGCTGCTGATGTCATCCACCTAGAAATACACCTCTGGGAAAGTTGTAATCCAGTAATCTCCATAGCATGTCCTGTAACTGTGTACTGCTGTAGTGTGATAAATTAGTAAGGTAGGTGTTCTAATCCCAGACATGGCAAGTGTGTGTCTGACTGTGTAGTGAACAATGCTTTTTAGGGTACTCACACTCCCTACAATTCATATGCTCAACTTTGGCAAGGCTGCTGATGTCACCCACCTAGAAATATACCTCTAGGAAAGTAGCCCAGTAATCTCTGTAGTGCATGCCATAACTTCGTGCTACTGTAGTGTGATTTAGAACTGTGGTAGGGTTCCATCCCCATCCATGGTGGTTCTGGATGTTTTGTGCGTATTACAATGTCTGTCCATGGAGCAATGCATTATAGGCTAGTCACACTCAGTACAATTCAAATGGCCTACTTTGGCAATCCTTCTGATATAATTCATTGTGAAATACACCTTTGGGGAAGGAGATTTCCTGTAATCCTTGTGGTGTGTCCTATAACAGCTCCATACTGTAGTGTGATATAGACCTCTATCAGGGGTTCTATACTCACACATGTTGGTTGTGGATGTTTTGTGTGTGTCACTGTATAGGGAACAATGCATTTTAGGCTAGTCATGCTCACTACAATCCAAATGTCCTACATTTGCAAGCCTGCTGATGTCATCCAATGTGATATACATCTTTGGGGAAGGAGTACTCCAGTAATCTGCGTAGCGCATACTATAGCTGCGTAGTGCAATAAACTAGTAGGGGTTCTACGCATGGGCACCAGAACCATAGAGTGACTTTTACATCCCATTCTAATTATTTTCATCCAGTTCTTTAGTTTTGAGTTATTGTTGTTTTCACACTTCAGCAGTTGATGTCATTGCACACAGGATGACATCAGCTCAGTACACGTATTTCCAGCTGGTTTCAGCTACTGCTGAAGGATTTACCATCAGAAACAAGGTGTGTGTGTGTGTGTGTGTGTGTGTGTGTGTGTGTGTGTGTGTGTGTGTGTGTGTGAAAATGCCCCCAACTCAGGCTCAAACCCTGTACTTTGGGTACAGGTAAAAAGAGCCTAAAGTCCCTTGCCACCATCCATGTACCTTGGGTACAGGTAAAAAGAGCCTAAAGCCCCTAGCCACCATCACTTGTGAATGTATGCCTCAGTGGGAAAACAAAACCTTTTATTCTAGCAATTTTCTAAGGTTATAAAATCAGTATTTGAAATGTGTCCCTATTTTGGGGCTGTATTGCCCTATTATTGGCTTTGTTCTGTATTTCTGTGCTAACAGGTTGAGAGCTATGGGTGAGAAGTGAGAACTGAATTCACTAAATGATATGATAGCCATTTAAGTTTGTCTTCCTGTCTTTTAAGAAACTGCTGGTTTAGCTTAGTGGTATGTTACTCTGACTGTAGTGTATAGAGTTCTGGGTTCAAGACTTGGCAGTGAAATGCATGGTGGTAACACAACATTTTATGCAAGCAATTTTCTAAAATTATACAAGCAATGTTTAAAATGTGTCCCTGGTTTTCAGCCTTTTGACCCCCCCCCCCCCCAATTGAAAATAAGTTCAAGAAGCTGTGCAACATGCCTCTGGCTTACAGTACTGTGATTCTGTATTTATATATTGTGTGTAGAAGTAGACTGTTACGGAAATGTTCTGAATAAGGCAGTTTTGTCATTATTGGCGCATGCATTTTGCTTCATTGCCCACGGGAAAATGTTCAAACAATAAATTTAAAATGTGGAAGTAGACTGTTATCATGGAAATGTTCTGAATAGGGCAGTTTTGTCATTATTGGTGCATGCATTTTGCTTCATTGCCTATTTCAAAAATGTTCAAACAATACATTTAAAATGCAGTTGTGTGTGGAAGTAGACATTTATGATGGGAATGTTCTGAATAGGGCAGTTTTGTCATTATTGGTTAATGCATTTTTATTTCATTGCCTACTGGAAAAATGTTTAAACAATAAATTTAAAATGCGCTCTAACTTAAGTCTAACAAGTGTGCTGTATTATACAAGGAATATCATTTAATACAATCAGGAAGGTGAATCAAGGAATGCATACATGTATGCATGGCCCTAAAAATGTGTTTGAAAACAGCCCAGAGGAAAGTGTGAAAGGCTCAAAATCATGGGCAAATTTTAAGCTTTACTCTTGTTACCAAAGCAATGGATGAAGGTAAAACAGTTCACACCACATTACCTTTACCTGGCCAAACCTTTTGACACAATCCCCTACTCAGGTGTTGTACAAAAGATGAATAATGTAGGAGCAAACACTTACATCACCAGCTGCATTGCCAACTTGGCTCACAGGATGCAGGAGATCAAAACAGGGGAAAGAGACCAGTCACCAATGGAGAACCCCAGGGTTCGGTGCTGAGACTTGTTCTGTTTGGCATATACATCTCAAAAGTAAAAGGAAATGCTTAAGACCTTTGGCCAGTTAAGTTTGAGATGACTGCAAGCTAGGAAAAGTTATTGAATCCCCAAATGACTTAACAATCATGCAAGAAGTTTTGTCTCAAATAACTGGTGTCAAAATTATGACAATGCCCTCTGAGAACTGATCCAATTGTTTGGCATTTTGGAACCTGCGTACAGTGAGCTAACTTTTGACCAACATGTGCCCAGAGTAATAAGAAAGTCTTTCTATATTGCACAGCTTATAAACAAATTGATTGTGACTAGATCTAGAGATGTTGTTGTCCCCCTTTACAAAGCTCTCGTTATGTCAATCATTTTGTATAATGCCCACTTTGGCCTGTATTTGTCCAGCCCCATGCAACAATTGGAATACCTTCTGAGATACCTTACTAAAAGGATACAAGTCCTAAACAATAGGTCTTGCATGGACCACCTCAAAGATTTATTACTATAATCAGTATCCTACAGAGTGCTTAGAGGTGACATGTCTGGCATATAAAGCATCCTCCAACATAATACAGATGGACCTACTGAAAATCAGCAAGTAAAATGGCATCAGAAATACTCAGTCCAGGTATCTCAACTGAATGTTGTGGAGAGATGGATATATATCATAGAGGCTACCACTGTTCCAGAACAGACTATCCATAAAAATAAACCAAACCTCATCCATCCATATTCAAATGCAACATGGATCTAAGGATGGGTAATAGAAAATGTACTCCAGGATTTCCCCGCATGCCACTAATGGATAGATGCAGTTCCTAAATGTTGCATCCCTTACATGGCCCCCTCAAATTATCTATGGTATGATCACAGTTGTTCTCACTAGGGATAATATACAATTATCAGCCATGGGGATAGCTAAGACCAATCAGAAAATGTTAATTCAAGCACCAAAAGGAAATTAGCTAAGCTTAAAATGTCCTCCAAGTGAACCTATGTTGTGGTAGCAAATAGTTATAAAAAAAGTACACTTTTTAGTTCACTAACTGCCCCTGTCACCCTCTGCCACCCCAATCTTTAACATCTTCCGGCGCCTATGGTTCTACTTCCAGACATGACAGGTGTGTGTGTGCTTGTCACTCGTATCCTGTTTGGAGGTGGTTGTGAGTGTGTAGCCAATGTGAGCGGGTTTTGCATATTTCTTATATGGTAGCCCTACTATTTATCACAAATTCCCACCTTACAGGGATAACAGATGTGAAATAGCTGAGAGGCTGGGGTGCAAAACCATACCCATACATGTGACTTAAAGGCCAGGCAATCAGAGTTAGCAACCCCAGTATTACCCAGAGCACACTCACAACCCATGTCTCATACACACACACACATGCCTAAGCAACAGCCAATATTTGAGTAGAACACTGCAAATTTGCCACTGATAGTAACTATGGAGTGATAGCAGTGGGCTACAGATGGCATGGCGCCCTGTCCATCTGTCCAATATGCACGTACATGCAGACAGTGCACCACCCCCATGTTCCCCAATGGACACCTGCAACACCAGTGGTGCCATCAAATGTGACCCACAAATGACATACCATGCCTGACAACATGCCTTGTATGGACAGATGCCACTGACACCAGGGAATGCCGTTAGCATGCTATCAATGTAGGTGCAGGGTAAACCTGCTGCCCATTACCAGTTCCCGCCACAGGTGGGCAAGACTGGCATATCTGATGATAATCTGTGTTCACAACATGGACCAAACACCCCAGGTACAGTTCCACATATCACTGTATATGCATGTGAGAGGTGTGCACATCCCAGGCACCATCCATGTCATGGACTAAGGAACACATACATGGCAAGTGATGCACAGCATTGGCCACACACAATAGTCACCCAGGTGACTTGATGGGGGATACAATATCCATCTGTGTGGGCAAATGCAGAAACTACAGCCCTGAGCCACAATGCAGACCATTGTCAAGTGGCCTGATGTCAAGGTATACCCATCACCTAGCTTTGTATAGCCATCTGGCACAGTTGACCACCACACACTCATGCAGACATGCACCCATGCATGTCAGTACTTACACCCTGTGTGTTTGTGAGTTGTATGGTGCGTATGTTCACATCCACACTCACTACAACCCCCACTGGCATACTGAAGCATGCTGTCTGATGTCAGACACCTTCCCATACCCTTTGCCCATACAACCTCCATGTGACCCGTATGGTCCATGAGATAACCTGCACAATAATGTGTTGTGGCAATCCCACTACTGATGAGTTGTAATCCTGGCCCTGCCAAGTGTGTCAATGTCTGTGCATCCCTGTGAGAGTGTGGCTGCGTTGACGCTGGCTCCTGTTCATGCGGACAGGCATGTTTCCGTCACCTACCTACCGTATCCCTGTTGCAGATGACACTCACTATCACATATATGCTCTGAGGACTCCACAACAGATAACCCATGTGGCACATCCAATAACTGCATAGAACTGTGACAGCACAACATAGTCATCAGGGGTTTGATATCCTGTGATGGTAGGTTTGTGCCACAAACATGTGTAGGTTTTACTCTCTCACCCCTCCCTGACTTGTCTTTACCTCTGTCTTCCTCTCCCACTCCCTCTCTGGTGAATGTGTAGACCTACACCTGCTTTGCTTAGGCAGCAGCATGTGCATTTTAAGTGATACTCATGATCAGCTGATGGCCTCTGCACGAACTGCAGCCCTTCCTTTACTGATTGCATGTGGAACAGCTGTGGTAACATTCCCATAGCCAATTGCATGGAAACACACTCCAATATCTAGGAACATCATGTTGGTGTTGGCCCTTTTCATTCACTGTGAGCAGGAACTAGATCTCTTGTTTGGCAAACAGTATATCAGATGGACTGGGGATTAACTCTAACAACATACACTGTGGAAACAGGGTAACACACAGGAGGGGGATGTGCCCGACCTGACTACAGACTGTAAGTGCTGCTATACTGCAGTTGAAGTAATGTTGGTTTAACAGTGTGTGTGTGGATATGGCTGTCCTACGTGTTTCAATACCTGCCAGGTCAGTTCTATGTTTATGAGGAATCCCCATCTACAGGGTCATCTGCAGACTGGGCAGTGTGTTGTGCCTTTGGTTTCAAGTGTTACCCACAGAGCATCTATCTGTGGACTGCAGAAGGTAGTGTGTGGACTGCAGTCTGTAGATGGTGAAAGCAGTGACAGTTACTGACTATATATCCCTCACAGGACATATGTTGCAACAAACCCTGTTACAACAGTAAATGTATGAGGTTATCACAGCAACATTATCAGTATTGGCCCTGTGTATGTGCTTCCAGCCACAACTCTGTCAACCTTTGTACATATGTCATGCATGAAGAGGTGCATATGTGCTGTACACCATAATTAGTGTCATCATATCTGATAACAAGCCTTATATCTGACTGCTACACATGTTATGTACAGTAGGGGTTATACCTGATGACATAACCTGGACATACTGTGGTTGTGTGTACAGTACTGAGGTCTGTGTACTTATGGTGAATGTCAACAGTGTGTGTATTGTTAATATATACCATGGCTTGTGTACAGACTGTGGTAGTTGCCATCTTCCTATGTCCCGTCCTATCTGATGTTACATACTGCTCCACTGTATGTTACCATATTGGCTTAAATGTTTGTAGGGCCATACACACACATGTCCCATAGCACAGTCAGCCATCAGACCAAACTGTGTAGTGGCCCAGTATATGTAGGGTTAATGTGTGAGTGGCATATATGAGGATGGTATTGAACAGATAGTCCATAAACTGTAATATTATGCTAGCTTGCTATATGTGGCTGTGGCTGTGTTCTCATTGGTTGTGGTTATGCACTTTCACACAGGTGTATCTTACCCTATATATGCAGGTACATGTGCATTCCACCATAGGAGATGTAGGCCAGTGTTGAGCCAGTTTGACTGTAGTCTGCACAGTGCATTGTTACATACCAAGCAGCTTAGTGTACTTACCCAATGAGATGTCATGTGCAGATACTTGCCAGATGTACTCCTGCCAGGCCTCCCTTAACAATCATGTATGTCAGACAGAGCAGTGGGATGCTGTACAGATGTATGTCAATATCTAGTGGGTAGTATGTGGCCATGGCACCCCTGTACCAGTGGCTATTAAGTATCAAGCCAGACGGGTTGTGTGAATGCATAACCTATGGTGGCATATGTATACCAGTTATGTATTATACTCATCTACATGGCTGTTAACATCCATATTGTCATGCATGGTACACATGTTTTGCACTAAGGGGTTCTGTGTATATCTCTGGACTGTACAGTGTGTGGCAGAATGTCCACACATATTGGCCAATATCTCTGCTACAGTTGACAAGGGCAGTACGTGCTAGCAGTGGTACTTTACTATGATGTCCTTAGGATGTCTGTCAGTAGCCAGTGGCACACATGTGGAAAGCAGATGTGACCTCCCACACACACCATGTCTGTGAAGAAAATCCCAATTACAGTAGCAATAGTATACAGAACTATAATAGTACACAAATAATGATTGTCCATTCCTGCAAACCTGTGTGTGGTCTTTTTCCTATGACCTCTCTGTGGGTATATGTTGCAGGCAATGATTGTCATTTGTATGGGTGGCCTATACAGTGTCCAGTTGCTCAGGTGTGAACTTTAGGCATAGTGGCTGTTCCATATTTGGTGCACTTTATACATACGTATCTTGCTGTACATATCTCTACATGTGTATGTGTAGTCACATGTATATCTATATATATGTAATTATATATAGTTACATCTGTATCTGCAGATATGTGTCTGTGTATATATATCCTGGGGGTGTTGATAGCTTCCACATTTTACAATTTCTATGGGAGCCAGACTGTACTGCATGTTACCAGTACCAGCCTGACATCATACAGGTGGGATGTAATACTGCTAACATCTTGTGCCCATGTCATGTCAGGTCCCAGTTATGGGATCTACAACACTTGGTAGTGTATTGCAGGGTTGACATGTATATTTTTTGGGGCCTCTCAACCCCATTAACGGTGCATGTGGACATATTTGCTTTTGTTAATCTACCATTGCTATCTACAGATGTATGGCCACATATACCTATATATATATATATATATATATATATATATATATATATATATATATATATATCTATATATCAGCATACATATGTATGACTATCTCCATATATACCTACATAGCTATATATCTGCATACATATATGTACCTTACTGTGTATATGTAGACATATAGGTGTAGACATATATGTGTCGATGTAGGCATTTGCATGTATATATGTTCATATATGTTTATATATATATTTCTAAATATACATATATATATATATATATATATATATATATATATATATATATATATATCTACATATATAGATATATTGTATCTGTTTAGATATTAATATATTTACACACACACTCATACATAGATGTTGGTATACATTCTCTGTACTGTTGCATGACTGGGGCTGGATGATATGTTTCTGAAAACATCCAATCTCTGTATATCTGTCATGGCTTAGTTGCAAATCACTTTGTGTATGGTGTGCAGGGTCCTGGGTTGGAGCCATGCAAAGGCTGTTTATTTTGTTGCTGAGCAGAACACAGGCCACTGGATACAGAGTGATTAAGGCACTTTAAAGCAGTTGTAGGCATGTTTGTGTGGAGGTAAGCACTGCTAACTTCCAGTTACAGTTTCTTACACTCAGCTTCTAAATTGCTTAACCTGTGTAAGCGGTGCTTACCCCTGCACAAACAGGCTTAAACATGCTTACTGCTGCTTAAAAGTGCTTACTCCCACTTACCCCTGCTCTAATTTCTTTAAAATAAAAGAAAAAGGGGTTGATAGGAATGTGGTGAAAAAGGGTCACAAAGAGGGAAAGACAGTAGGGAAAATAGCCAGGGATGTGAAGGAAGGGTGTAGGGAAGGTCCATACTTTCCCATTTCTTCTACAGCAAAAGCTGTGTATATACACTGAATTTGGAGGTAGATTTGGACACTCTAACCCTGGGAGGAGGTGAGGACAATGATAATATGCTGTGATGCCAATTAGACTGGATTACATGTGTCCAATGGACATGTGCGAAATGGACAGCTATGTATGGGACGAAATTTTTTTGTGGGTACGGATTGCCCTTTTTTTTTCTTTCATGTTTGAGTGGGATGATGGGGAGAGGTATTAGGTATATTTGAGGAGGTAGGTTGGGTAGGTTAACATACAAGACAAACAAGATGCATACAGGGATGGTATATAACACATGGGGGGTAAACACCTTGGACGGTGAGGGGTGCTTGGAAGTCACAAGCCCATGAGCCCCCAAATGGAAACCATGGGACTGAGGTCCCCACCCATGGGCAGTCACCACTGCACCTTCTTGACCCCAAGGGTGGCTGTGCTGGGTAGGAGGGACAGGCTCACCCTCTAATTGCGCCACATGGCCCTCAAACTGGTGTAGCCTGTCTCAAAACTCCCTGTCGAACTCCCTATGCACCATGGCCTAGACCTGATAACGGGTGACAGGTACCTCTTCACCCCTGCTCCCGGGAGGGGTGAACCCCATCCCCTGTGGCAGTTCCACCCAAAGGTAGTGCAGGGCCAATGGAGGAGGAGGGTATCCCAGGCTGGGCCCCAAATGTGCTGGTGACTGGTCCCATGGCCAGCTGAGGTAGGACAGGTGGGTCCGCTGGGACCGGCTTTCCCATACGAGCTATGGTGTTGCAGTTTTAAGAATGATATGGGTTAGTAATAGTCAACAGCATTTAGGTTTAGTTATAACAGCATGCATAGTTATTCCCATTAACCCAAGACACCAGATTTACATCAGTTGCAGAGCAAGCAGAACACATGCATATATGGGACAACAGTGGCCATTACAACAGCATGCAGGTTTTAGTGATGGCAACAGGCCACGAGTATAGGGGTATTTTAACATGGCACAGGCATAAAACCAAATGTGAATATTTGTAAACCAATAGGACATATGTCCCAACAAAATTATAGAGTGTACACATACCCATTGAGGTGTGTAATTGGGTTATTGTTGCACATATCATGGGTGTGAGAGAGAGGTCACTTAACAAATAATATATCCCTGTAGTTTTCACAACTTTCTTAGTCACTGCAGTGATCTGTCCCTTATGTGTATTATTACACTTCCCGAAGGCCTTGCTTTGTACAATGGCATGTTTGTAGATTAGTACATACATGGACTGTGTCTTACATATAATCTACACCTCTTACCTGTTATAGCTGTTGAGAAAATCATTAACAGTACCTGACAAATTCTACACATACTCCCAGATGCCAAGCTTGTAGACAAGTGTATGAGTGAACTGTGTTTTAACTACAGTCTACACCTCTTACCTGTTATAGCTGTGGGGTGAATCTTTGTTAACACTACCTGACAAAATCTACACATACTCCCAGATTCAATGTTGATGTTATACATATACCTAACAGTCCGTTATTGCATACACTCTTGTCAAGGCTTGACAGGATGCAGGTGACATATTTTGGAATAGCTGTCATACACTTTGTGTGAGATGCTACAATGACAAGTGTGTTTCCATATACATTCTCTTTTTATGTTCAAGTCTGACTATCCATTGCATGTCAGTATAAGCTACCTACATTTCTTGGATCATCTCACTGATTTGTCAGGGGAACAGGTTACCAGGCAGCAGATTTGGGCCATTTATCTGGACATGCTGGACAGTTCAGAACAGTTGAGGGGTATGACTATGCATACAGCTGACCACCTGAGCATTCTGCCTCAGTCTGTAGAGTTGATGCTTATGATTATGTTTACAGTGTACTATCTGAACATTCTAGCAAAGTCTGTACAATTGTTGGGTCTAATTATGCATACAGCTTTTTATCTGAACATTCTCACAAACTCTATACAGTTGTGGGGTATGATTATGCATACAACTTACTACCACTCCTGGGATTCAAACCCCTGCTGTGTGTGGTAAAAATATTACAATTGACATCACAGTACACTGTGTTATCAGGGAATTTGTGTAAAACATTCCAATGGTTTCTGTCTAAGTCTCCCTCAGTTGTTCTATATGACTGACCCCTTGGGACTTCCAACATTCTTATACTGAACTTTGTACACATATTAACTGTGTTAAACAGTGTGGGTAACACTGCTTAATACAACAGTACTATTTATAGAATGCAACACTACAACATATGAAAGCAGAATGTGCACAAGCACTCCTGGGGTTATACTTTTATTCACAAGATATTACAACTTTATTTACACACAGCCTATATGACAGTCTTCCTGCCATATTGTCTAGTTTATTCAGTACATCCCATAAACAATACATTCTTATACTGGTACAACACTTTCCAGAACTGTTATATTTATTTGTTATGACAGTACATGTAGGAATATTACTAACCTGCCTCTCGATGCAGCCTTTGCAGCCTGGAGCATGGGCTTGCAGGTTCGCAGCCTGCTCATCTGCAGCTGTCAGAGAAATACAGTGATATTTAGCCATTACCTGTCCATAGTATACACAAGCTAGGCAATCATTATATATGTAGTAGAATGGGTACTTTGTGCTGGGGCATCGGCTATCTGCCTTGCTTCTTGCATCCACTGGTCCAAGAGATCACCCCTCCACTGCTTCAGGTCAGCATGGTGATGCCTGACCTGCTCACCAGTCCGGGCGATACCAGTGGCACTGGTGAGGTCATGGGCGAGACTGTCCCAGGCCTCCACTTTATACTGAGTGCCCTGGTACTGGCCCTGCAGTAGTCTCTCCTCATGGTGTTTTACCATGAGCCATACCATGAATCTGGACTCCTGGGTGCCCCAGCCCTGCACTTTAAATCGAGTACCTTCCCCAACTCCAGCCATTCTGCCTGCAGTAGGGAGCTGCAAACAGGTATGGGAATTATTGGCACCTGTGGGGTTTAAATACGCCCGATTTCCCACACTTTTCTGTGACTGGACAGTTTTGAAAAGGCTAAGCTATGGGCACACCTGCTTACCTAATGCTGGCATTGCTTAAAGGGGCATACCACTGGGCAGATTGAGTTAGCCAGCCTACACATTGCTTACACCACATGTAGGCTGACCTGTGCAATGCTTAGCATTTCTTAACATCTATTTAGCATTATATTTTCCTTTTGACATTGATGTATTGTTTGTTACATGTTATATCTGTGCCTGGTATCTGTGATTCCTGTGTACGTATACTGCATGGCATCTTGGGGACTTAAACACTTTATTACAATAACGCTTCACATCTGTCCTTACTGCAGTACTCCAGTTCACATATTTATGTTATGTAGCAGGTTATACAACATCACACTGTACGTTGATTAATTTCACATGTTCAGGTTGATTTTCCTATGGTGTGGATTTGTTTGTTGACACCTCAGTCTTATGGACTGCTATGATGGCTTAGTGTGAGGGGACAATGCTACTGCAACACCACCACTGCGGTAGCTGTGGTAGCATTGTCGCTTCACAGTAAGACATTGTCCTGTTCGATTCTCAGCTAGAGCGTCTTCTGTGTGGAGACATGCATGAATGGGCATACCTTCGTTGAAGGTTGTGTGTCAGGGCTGGCAACTTGGCACAGAAAAATCTACTGCCAATCATTAGCAGACCGGAGTTCCACTGTGGCGACCCCTAACTGGGAAAAGACAAAAGACAAAACTCTTCTCTCATTATAATTGGACAGGAACTGTTTTGTTAATTTACATAAACTGCTCAAAATATTGTATTTGAGCAATGTACAAATGGTTGCTCATATTAATGTAGCATGTCTGTCTGAAGGGGTCTTGATATTACATAAGACGACAGCGCCAAATAATACAGGGGTTGCTGGTTTTCTCCTTTTCATTCATTTTTAATTCTTTGTTGTCACGACGTTTGTTTTTGATATATATATATATATATATATATATATATATATATATATATATACATATATATATATATAGATAGATATGTACATACACACACACATACATCTACATAATTAAATACATTTCCTATACTGTTGAATGACTGTGCTGGATGATATGTTTGTGATAACATCAAATGTAGGTGTATCTGCCATGGCTTAGTGGTAAATCACACAAGCGATATCCTTGGAATCCAAGCAGTTTAATGTTCACACCAAACACGAACCAAGACAGCAAACCAACACGTAAAACAATAAAAAATTCAATTAGAAATTCAGTTAGAAATTCGAAAATACTGAGCGCTTTCTCCCGCTCGATTACCTGCGGGTTTCATCAGAGTATATCTTTTAGTACATTGCACCAGCTTATATACTAAAAAAGTATCCAATGTTTCAATTGATCTTAATTTAATTAATTGTTAGTGTGATTCCTAATTGTCTGTTTTAAAAAATAGATGTTGTTTTGATACCTTAAAGGCAACAACAATGAATAGTAGGCTAACTAAATAGGATTTCTTTGTTTGTGTAATTAGAATAGAGGGCTATTTAACCAATATAAATAATGATACTTAATAAGAGCTAACATGAGTATAATATAATTATTATAATCCAACATGCGTACATTAATTTTATATACATTGAATATTAATAAATATATATAAATATAAGATAAAGTAAAAAATGTATATGAAAAATATATCATCAAATCATTCATTCCAATGTAAACATTATTTTTTTAATTAAAACATATATTATACATAAATACCAGAATTAATAACTATTAGTAATATTAATGTTAAACACTACATAATACTACGTATAATCTTAGATATATTCTGGATTGTAGCATGATTTGTAATTTCTTATTTGTTTATCATTTCTTCTTTTTTGTCAATTATATAAATAAGTATAATTATATAAATATTAATTATTAAAAAATAATGTTTTATATATATATATATACTAAAATAGTTAATTTCTAACCTTAAAATATTTATAAAATGTATTATATGTAGTTATTAAAAAAATGTGTTGTATGTAGTTTTTTAAAAAAACATTCGTTCAAAACATTCCTCATAGACTTTCATTTCAACCATATTTGAATATAATATAACGTAATATGTGAAATTCCAATTAAACACTTATGGATTTTTGTTTTAAAATACTTGCAATACTGATGTGGCCATTCAAACCCGGAGTTGTACTCGCATTACAACGAAGTTGCCATAAACATTCTTTAGTTAATAGTAAATTGTCCAAATCCCCTTCTTTTTCCTCAGGATTATAAATTCTGTCAATAATAAAAAAGATGAATCTTTTGTAATTAACACATGTGGTACTGTGTGTGTAAAGGGCATTAGATTCTTTTTTTGTTTTTCACATCCCTAACATGTTCCATAATTCTATTGTGTAATTTTCTCTTAGTTTTACCTATGTAATATGCTGGACATGAAATACAACTTGCCATATAAATAACCCATTTAGTATTACAGTTACATGTACCTGGGCATTTAAGTGTTTTTCCATAGTTGTACACGGTACAGTAAGGACCATCATTTATATATTTACAACTTTTACAAAATCCACATTTTTTCATTCTAGATGTAGTCTCTCCTTGTACCCTGCTTTCAAACATCTCTTTCATATTCATGCCCCTACTATATGTAACTGATGGATGTAAACCAACTATTTCTTTAATTTCCAAACTATTATTTATTACACTTTTCCATGTGTCGTTTAGTATTGTCATTATTGCTTTAAAGTTTGTGTTGTATGGCAAAATAAGTGAATCCTTCTTTTTGTTAAAATCTTGTTCCTTCGGCCTCATATGTTCCCCACTAATAATTATAGGTTTATACTTTATATCTCTGTCTCTCACAACTTCTTTAGTCAGGGACCCTAACAAATTTAGTGGGTAACCTCTGTCCCTAAACATATCTTGCAAGTATTTGATTTCAACCTCAAAGTTTTGGTCTTCACTAATAATACGAGAAAGTCTAACTAATTGGCCTTTCACCAAATTCCTTTTTTGAAAGTGGGGATGATTACTGTCGTAGTGTAGATAACTATTTGAGTAAGTTTTTTTACGAAAAATGGTAGATTCTATCCTTCCTTCCTTGTTGTACATTCTGATGTCTAAGTAATCACATTGATCGTGGTTTATTTGGAAAGTGAACTTTAAAAAATTAGTACTGTTTTCTAAGAAGTGCATAAATTCCTGTATTTCACCTTCTTCCCCCTTCCAAAAAACCAAAATGTCATCTAAAAATCTTACATATAAAATAATTTTCTCCCAGAAGTGCGATACAAATACTTGTTCAATCTCCCAAAGTGCTAACACTAAGTTAGCATAAATGGGGGCACATCTGGCCCCCATAGCAACACCTCTACATTGTTTATAATGTTCTCCTTCCAAGATGACATAATTATTGTTTAGTATCATTTCCATGAAGTCTACTAATAATCTTCTTTTAACAGTGTGATGTCCACTGTATTTTTCCAAAATTTTTTCAAAATGTTCTAAGCCTTCTTTGTGTGGTATGATGCTAAATAGATTAATGACATCTATTGTTATCATAAAAAACTTTTCTCCTCTGTGGTTCTTATTAAATTCTCTTAGTTTTTCAAGGCAATGCCACGAGTCTTTGATAATGTGTGGGAACTTTGTTAAAATATCCTTACATAGTACATCTACAAACTTTGCTATTGTTTCAAGTTTAGAGTTTTTGGCAGAAACAATCGGTCTAAGCGGAGGGTTTTGAATACTCTTATGCACTTTCGGTATGCCAAAAATAGTTGGGGTGATAGGATGTTCCACTACCAAGAATTCATGTTCCTGTTTGTTAATCATGCCCTCCATCAAACATTCATATAGTAGCCAATCAATTTTTGTATAGGCTCTCTGTACTTCATATTTAAGAACTTTACTATATGTGTCATCATTTTCTAACATAGTTTTCATTTTGTTGATGTAATTTATATTTGACATGATCACTACTCCACCCCCTTTATCAGGCTTCATGATTCTGTATTTGTTGTTTGAACATATTTCTGTAATACAAAACCTTTCATTTTCAGTCAAATTGTCCTTCAATATACTCTTTTTCTTTAATTCCCTCCTAATTTGCGTTTCACATAGTGATTCGTACACCTGAATTATTGGGTTATTAGGCGGAATAAATGTACTAGTTCTTTTTAGTGTAATGACTCTGGTTTCATTTCTCATCTCCTCTTGTATGCTTGTTTTAGTAAAAAACACTTTTAAATTAAGCAATCTCGTGTATAATTTCAAATTGATGAGTATTCTACCAATGTCACTTATAAATAAGCATTATTTATTAAATAAGCATTGTTATAAGCAATAAACATTGGATACTTTTTTAGTATATAAGCTGGTGCAATGTACTAAAAGATATACTCTGATGAAACCCGCAGGTAATCGAGCGGGTGAAAGCGCTCAGTATTTTCGAATTTCTAACTGAATTTCTAATTGAATTTTTTATTGTTTTACGTGTTGGTTTGCTGTCTTGGTTCGTGTTTGGTGTGAACATTAAACTGCTTGGATTCCAAGGATATCGCTTGTGTTACTTACATTCCTTCAGTAGTTCTTGTGTTTACTTCATCGTGTTAGTGGTAAATCACTTTGCTGTAGTGTGCAAGGTCCAAGGTTTGCAACTTGGGAGTGCTAATTATTTTGTTGCTGGGCAGGACAAGAGCTGTTGGATACAGAGTGACTAAGGCACTTTTAAGCAATTGTAAGTGGGTTTGTGTGAGGGTAAGCAACGCTAACTTCCGGTTACATATGCTTACAGAGAGTTAGCTTCAATCTTGCTTGACCTGTGTACGCATTGCATGCCCCCCACACAAATGGGCTTAATCCCACTTACTAGTGCTTAAATATGCTTACTACCTCTTACTACTGCTTACTAGTGCTACATTTTAGACAGTAATAGTGTAATGGTTCTTGGGGAGGTGGGTGATTTGGAAAATGTATGGAGTTATCATTCATTACACAGTTTAACTTCCATTTGTATCTGTGATACTGTACGGGGCACATATGATTATCTGTGGACTTTGCAACATTATGACACTGACACCTCTCATCTGCATTAAATGCAGTACTGCAGTTCACAAATGTATGTTATTTATTAGGTTATGCCACAAAAAATATTTATCATAGAGTGATTTGAAGGAAAAATGAAATGCACTGAAGAAGGACTCGAATCAGGACTGACTGCTTGTAAGGCAAATGCTCTGCCCACTACACTATTATTGTATTACTTCAATTGCAAATATTTTGCTTTTTGTCCTCTTTCTGCTATTTAAGCTGCATTAACCATAGCTAAGCAATGGGCACACCTGTGCACCTACGGTTAGTTGTATTCGGATTTTTAATAAAAAAAAGATGGTTTCTTCATTTAATTTATATGTACTGTTGTATACATGGGGGACTGTTGGTGGGGATATGCGGACACCTATTAGCAATCTCGCTCATTTCTTAACACTTTCTGCTGTTCTACATTGTAGGGGCATGTTTATTTTGAGAGCTTTGCTGTCAGACATGCCCTCTGCACTCGTACATGCTCCGTGTAAGCCTGGGAACTTGGGCAGCATGCCTTCATTAATATGCATGGTGCACTGCCTTCCAGCTCCTACATGGGCGCTTCTGTGCAGGACTAAGTTAGTCCTGCACGGAAGATTAGTGAATCTGGGGGATCATCTCAGTTATGTGGACATCTTGCCATTATATGTCAAAAATAAAGAAAGCAAGGAGACGGAATAATTTATCAAATGTCATTAATGACATTTCATTACAATAAACTGGAAGTAAGTTTAAGAAATCAGCAGTTAATTTTATATTAAAAAGTAAACATGAATATAATTGGGAAGACATTAGAATTCAAATACTTAGAAATAATGATTTATCCACACATTAGTCAAAATTTCAACACTATTTTTACAAAATTCATAGAAGATATAATAAATGTAACCAAACAATGGAAAGAGAATTTCTTTACTTTTGAAAAGAGGTTAGCACTTATTAAAATGATAACATTGTGAAACATACTATACATCCTGCAATCAGCAACATTTCTACCAGAAATAAACTTAATGAAAAAATGGAGAAAATACTAATGGCATTTCTGTAATACCTAATGATATCAAGGACCTCAGATAAATATTATATTAGACCATGGGAATGCAGATGAAAAAGCTTTCCAGATTTGGAGTCATATTTGTTAGCAGCAATTTTTAATGATCCCGCTTATCATAGTAAATGGAAATTTGTTCTTGAACAGTTAGCTTGAAACGCATATAAGTCCAATGAATTTAGTAAACTTGAAATTGAAAATAATATTTTGCTACTTAAAAAATCCTTAGAAAGAAATTTTGTAATAAAATTAGATTCTGCATATTTAAAAATAATAACTTTGAAGACTTTCAGAAATTTATATCAACAGGATACCATTGACTAAAAGTTGGAATTTCTTGTAGTTTCTAGCTTTTATATCATGATTTTTAGCAAACCAAAACATTACAGGCATGGAAACACTTAAGAATAATAATATATACTATGGTATGATTGCTTAGAAAGGGGATTGCTAATGTCAACAGAAGAAACTTTCAGAAAATATATCTCAGCTATATTTCATAGCCTGCTAATATACTTTGTTAGAGATAAATAATTACTTGTTAATCATACAAGTAAATGAAGAAAGAATACTATAATTATATGTATATATGATTTCTGTTATTAATGGTGAAATTTCTTAAAAAAGAAGCCTTTTCAAAATATATATGTTGATTTTGAATAATAATAACTTTTACAGGAACTACTGGAAATTCATAGAAACCACTGGACCACAAGAAGTGATAGACAAGAAGAATAAATTATTATCATTATTATTATTATTATTATTATTATTATTATTATTATTATGAAATACTATTAGTTTAATATCATCACGTTTATACTGGGACTTTGGGGTCTGAATGGTGAGATGATAACATCAGCAAGACAAAAATAGTAGTATTACTGAAACAAATTAATCCTTAAGTTTTGGTGAGTACCTGTTTTCACAAAATCCCACCAAGATGGCACTGATATATAATCTGTATTTTATACAACATATATCATGGAGGTAGGTTAAAAAATGGCTGGGTGCACAAGTCCTAGGATAAAAAAGTGCTCAACCTAGGTATGTGTACTGGTGCCAAAACTAGAAAAATAATGGTGTAGAATCCTCAAGACATAGAAACATTGCTACAATGGAGTTAGGCCAGGTTGAGGGGGAGGATGGCCCCCCTGTCATAAATGGAAGTAGTGATCCACTAATACTACAAAAAAAGACTTATCAAAAAGAGCCATAAAGATGACAGAGTGAACAACTGAGGATAAGGAATAAATTATCTACTGTTACTATTATGCAAGAAACTCAGAATTTCTAGATATAAAATATTCAAAAAGATTAAGAGAGAAATTAGAGGAAAAAAATACTTGTATAAGAAAAAATGTCAAAAACTTCAAAATCAAACTGATCCATGAAAAATATTATGTAGACAAAGAAACGTTAGGCCACTTGAAAAAATAAACAACAGAGCAAATGCGGAAATAAAAAGAAAAGAACCTAGAGATGTTTGAAAGGTATAAAAAGAAACATGGAAATGGGAAAGAAAAAGAGATTTGATATGGGGCTGTATTTATGCAAAGGAGGAATCCAAACTAAACAATCCAAAAAGCAGTTCAAAAGATATTTGAAGAGAAATATAAGCAATGGCACACAGGTATGAAAACATTCACGATATATAAAAAAAAAGATCACAAAGGGGGATGTAGAACAGATGATTAGTAAAGTAGAAGTTAAAAAACAGAAGCTGAAGTTATGGAATACCTGTGAAGTGAAGGGTTTAGCGTAGAAGGTCTAATGCAGGCTGTGAAGAAATTAGACACTATTTGTGTTAACATATCTGGCTAAGTATTTATACATAACTGTAGATTAACCTGTGTATTATATGCCAACATGACAAACTATGCTACTGTAAACAAGTTCTTACATGCTGATTTATAATTTGTTTTAAATACTTGAACATTATCCTTTTGCATTTCTAACGGCGGATGTCTGTGAAGAGAGATTCTAAAGGCAAACTGTTTCAGATTCAGCTGATCAGCAGATGATGTCATCAGAATGTTGACAATTGTTATGTGTTACTGTCAGAAGCTGAAAAACAGGAAGGAACTTTTAGAAAACAGCCGGTTGATTTTTTTTTAAATATGAAATGAAAATTAGAACTGGAACAGCTGACAGTTATGCTAGTCTACAAAAAGACTGCTGAAGACAGTTGCTAGAAGTCAGTTACAGTAGTCAGTTGTCAGTTACTGCAGTAACAGTAACAGATGGACTGCACAGTGGATACCCAAAATGGACTCAATAAGAACTGTAAGCCTGGCTTTGCTCTGTTGTAGTACTTTAGTTTAGGTAAGGGACAGTGTTTCATATTTGTAATCATTTTGCTCAATATTAAACATTTTTATTAACTTACATTGTGGCTGGTCAATCAGTGTTTTTCTTTTAGTGATTTGAGAGTGCTTATATTTGCCTTGATAACTTCCCAGGTCAGTCCAAAAGCATTGCTGCTTAGGTCATTTGCATCTCTTTGCTTAAATATTTAATTTTCATAATTGGACAACCCTTTAGAAGGGCATGAAAATACTCTGATTGGTGGCAGCATAACAATATTATTTTGGGGAAGGGTTACAGCTGGAAGTCAGTGACAAGGTTTCCCAGCAGTATTTAGATGTGTGAGATTTAATTCATTTAAGTGTGAATGCATCAGAGATCTTACATTGGGACACATTGCTCTGAAGTGTGTAATAAGGAGTTACATTAGGGGTGGATAGAAGTATACAGTCCATTCCCATGCTATAGAGTGTGTTCATGTTGTGCTCTTATGGGAAAAATGTGAAATATTACTCCTGTTTAAGTGATAGTCTCACACTGGACTCAGTTGTGGGGATTGTAGCTCCTTAGTTACTGACCCAGGATAGTAAGGGATGTCACATTATTTGGTGGCAGTTCAGTGGAATATTATCTGGACATTGCATTAGTTAGTGGCAGTTCAGTGGGACATTATCTGGACTTCACACAGGTTATGCTACAGCATAATGGAACAATGAGTCACCAAAATTAGGAGAAACAGATGGAGCGAGTCTCATCTGTAGAAGAAATATGGACATGGGAAAGAAAAATAGATTTAATATGATGAAGGATTTATGCAAAGGAGAAATCAACATAATAAAAATCAGCACCAAAGGTATCTTAAAAGAAAAACAGACAAAGGCATGGACAATTTTACAAAAAAATGGTGGGGAAGTAGAAAAGAGGATTAGCAGTGGAGAAGTTAAAGAAATAGAAACTGAAGTTATGGAATACCTACAAAGTGAAGGATTTTGTGTAGAAAATCCAACTCAGGTAATGTCACAGCATGATAGAACACTGAATCCTCAAATTAAGAAGATACAACAGGAAAAAGCATGTTATCCCTTACCACATGAACATACGCTGGAGCCTTCAGTAGGAAACCGGTACAAAAGTTCATTTAGAGTTGTACCACAAGGGAAGGAGCAGGAAGCATTGGCAATTCTGACAGAGTCAATGTCGTTGACTTATAGGCCAGTCTGTTCCCATATCAAAGAGCAATGTATGACACAGGATCCAGCTGAAGAAAATATGTTACAGAATGATGTTCTGGAAATTTATGTAGAATGTCTGCAGAAGACACATACAAAGAATGTGCCCTCGGTTTATTAAAAAATTATCTAAGGGAAGAGTTGCTTGATATTAATAGAGATGAATAGACACATTAAGACTGATGAAAGAAATAGATTACAGAAAGTAAATAAGCCCAAAATATTGAAAGTCAGATAAAACAGTAATCAAGACTATTGGCAGAAAGTCATGTGGTATAACAGACATAAATAGAATATGTTATTGTGCAGCTAAGTTAATAACAGATAAAGTCTTACCACAAAAACACAGAGCAATAAGGGAAAGGAAGACAAGAAATCAAATGCCATCATGGAAGCATCGAACAGAGAAAACTTTAAAGCAATTAAGGCAAGAAACTTCACTGTTAATAACAGTATGGAAGAGAGAGCAGATCAACAAAAATACTTAGACAAATAGACATGATAAAAGCAATGTACAGTATCAGAACAAATCAGGATCTATTGTACACTATTGCAAATAATAAACTAAAGATATCTGCACAGGCCAAAAAAAACTTACAAGATATGCAGATAAATATAAAGGAAAAGTTCAAAATAAGCAATTCATTGATGATCCCAAAACATTTTATAGAAAACTGGGAAACAAAGGAAAAAGAATAGAAACACCACTAAAAAAAATAGACACTTTTTGAAAAAATATCTATGAAGACCCTATGAAACATAACAAAGATGCTGAATGGACAGAAGAATTAAAAGAAACAATAAGAAGTTCAAATGTACAGCATATGAAAATAGGAAGAAGTACTGGCCAGAGAAACTGAAACACAGTTAAGAAAAGCTCCTAACTGAAAAATCTCTTGCTCAGATTCAGTACCTAACTTCTGGCTAAAAGTATTAACATCTTTACATGAAGATTTAGCCCTAAGTAAGAATTACTTTTATGCGCATCCCAAACAGATACCAACTTAGCTAAAAACAGGAATAATGCTACTCATCCTTAAGAGTGTACGTGCAAGCTATCCTAAAATCTAGAGACCAATAACTTGCCTTCTAAATATATACAAAAGATTGCTGGAATATATGCCAAAAGAGATTATAATCATTTAGAAGGAATCTCAGTCATAGCAATGGGAAAAAAAAGTTACAAAAGAAAGTAATGGAATAAAGACGCATCTATTGTTAAATATAGTCATAATGGATAATTACAAAAAGGTGAAGTATGACATGGATAGAGTACAAGAAAGCATCTGAGAGTATCCCACATTCATGGGTCAAGGAGTCTTTACAGATGAAGAAGATACACCCTAAATCGATCAATTGCATTAAAGTGAAGATGAAAGAATGGCGAACCACTTTGCAGTTAAGCTATGATAAAAGACAAATTATTATCCCCAGGAATAAAAATTCAAAGGGGATATTCTAGGCTGACTCTTTATCACCACTGCTTTTTTGTTTTGACCTTAACCCATTAAGCTGTCTACCTAACAGATTAGGTCATGGTTACAATTTTGATCCCAGAAAACAATTGAGTGTAAAGACTTCTAATCTCCTTTTTGTGGATGATTTAAAACTGTATAGTTCATTAAAGGAGGAGCTGACATCACAACTGCAAGTGGTTACAACTTTCTCAGATGATGTAAGAATGTCATTTGGTCTTGATAGATGTACAAAAGCAACATATAATACAGGAAAGCTGCAGCACCAAGAAAGTATCAGTCAGGGATAGGGATGATATATAAAGGAACTTGCACAGGAGGCAGTGTATAAATATTTGAGAATTGATGAATGATCAACAAAAAAAGATGAGCCAATGTGATCAAAGCTCAGTAAGGAATATTTTAGAAGACTAAACTTAATGCTGAAAACAGCCCTGACATCTAGGAACAAAATCTACGCTGCAATCCAAGTTGTTCTTCTTTTTCTAACTTACAGTTTTAGAGTGATTCATTAGCCCCAAAAGGTATTTGCATTAGTTGGACAGGAAAACAAGAAAAATGCTTCACACTTATCAAATAATACATAAAAATCACTATATACCAAGATTAAATATACCTCCTTATGAAGGAGGTATTGGTCTCCTTGAAATTAATTACATGTTTAAACCTGCAAACATATGTCTATATACATATCTGATGACTTCACCAGATCCAAACATAGTGAAAGTTTTGAAACATGTGGTGAAGAAGTCTAAGATGACTTCCCTGCTTTGTTTAGCAGAAGCATATTGGTGTCAAACGGGAATGGAAATTAATCCAGCAGTATTCAAAAATCAGGCAGCAGCTAAACGTGCCAAAAACAATAACAACAAAAAAAGAATATAAGGAGAAGAATCATATGACAAGGCAAGAAATATGAAAAAAGGTATAAATATAGTTCCAAGTGCAGAAAAAGCATGGAACAACCTCATGTTGATCAGGATCTGACACAGGAATGGATAATGAGTGGTGAATTTAAACCAAAAGATGAAAAGTTAATATTAGTGGCCCATGATAGTGGACTATGTACACAATGGTTTACAAAGTCTACTGAACATGTGGGAAAAAAACAGACAAATACAGATTCTGTAAAACAGAGCTGGAAACAGACACACATCTTGTTGCTGTGTGGATACACTAATGGCAGAGTGCCTCTATACTGAAAGGCGTAACAATGTAGCAATACCATTGCATTGGGAATTGTACAAACATTACAGTACTGAAGTAGCTGAGAAGCATTGGAAACATGAGCCACAAAGCATTATACAGAATAATGAAGTTTATGTCACATGGGATCACCCATTACAAACAGTTCAGAAAAATAGATGCGAGGAAAAACAGATATAGTAGCCCATGAAAAGAAGACAAAAGTAACATTGACCACTGAAACTGCTACATCCAGTGATTATTGTGTCTTATGTACAGAGAGACACAAAGGCATAAAATAGCAAGATTTGTCAGCAGAAATGAGGGCAATGTGGAAGAAGGAAACCCGGACAGTTCCAATAGCAGTAGGAGCAATGGGTCTCATAAATAAAAAAAAAAATAAAATAAAGAATTTACAGTCATATTTAGATTTGCTACCACTACATGTAACTCCATATGAATTACAGAAGTCAATTCTGGGCACATTGTTGGTGTGGTGAAGAGCATTTGTGGCTAACATCAAAGACAGAAACAATACTATTTTCATGAACTTTAACCATACTTTGACTTGGTAATTTGGTGCATTCCTATCATGGTACTAGAAACCCAAAAGACCTAAAGAAATTAAATCTTGAAAATCTTTTTGTGGAAGTAGGTACATAGAGTTTTAATATGTTTTATAAAGTTTCCAGATTTAATCAATCATCTACATCATGTTGCTGGAGATATAATAAGGTGATTAAACATGATTGTGTACACATATTTGTGAACTGTGACAAAGTAAGCAACTACTGGAAAAATGTGGATAATCTTCATAAAGGAATATGGTCAGATACATGTGTATTAACAAGGATAATAGTTCTGACAAACGTTCCTGTCTGAACAGTAATAAGTAGCAAGCAGAATTAAATGTTCTGGAGTCTTCAACTAGTGGCTAGAAAGGTGATTACTAAGAAATGGAAATCTTGATTCATTGTTTTACTGTAGACAATTTTGTAAACTTGGTCACAATTATATGTAATAAAAAAAGGAATCAATAAGATTAGGATATGTAAATAATGGGTTTATATTACAACATCGAAGTGTCAGAACTTCGAATGTTCTAATATCGAACCCAATTCAGCGAACGCTGTCAACATCGAACATTTAGAACAGTGAAATTTTTCCTAGGGAAAAAATTTGCTGTTCCGAAACACATACACACAATACAAGCACACCAAACAAACAGCAATCCACACACATACACCTAAAATCTTACACCTAACCCTGCACTAAACTATACACACCCCACTAACTATCCACTTACCTAAACCCAAACCCTAACCCTAAGGTCCATCATTATCACACACTCGCCTCACCCGCACTCTATCCCTACCTCACCTACTCCACCCTAACCCTCACATCCACACAATTGCACACTTACCTGACCCACACCCTAACCCTAACTCAACTAACCCACCCTAACCCTCACGTCCACACACTCGCACACTTACCTGAACCTGACCCGTAAAGTTCCACCACAGCGCTGAAAATAGCAAAGTGACAGAAATGGACAACCAAATTCTTTCCCTGGGAAAACATTCGGTTTTCTGCAGCTTCGCTATTTTCAGCGTTCACTGAATAGGGTTCAATATTAGAACATTTGATGTTCTGAAACATCGATGCTCTAATATAGACCCTAAATAATAATGTGAAACTAAGATACTGGGATTGTTTAGAAATGTTATTAGTGAAATATGAAGAAAACTCATAGAATCATAGGAGGTTACTAGGCTGTCAGTCTGGAGGTCATTTAGAGCCTAGCCGTTTCATGCCAATATAATACCATAGATACTCTGGTCAGTACCCAGGAGTCTATTTAGTAATGACTGCTCATGTCCAGGAGTTGAATATGTGCCTGTGTTATTTTAATTAATATACATGTTATTTTGTTGAGTGCTGTCATTTATTTTGGAATTGTTTTCCTTTCTTCACATATATTGTACATATGTCAAAATCAATACAAAATATTAAAAAAAATGCTATCATTTGAGGAACAGGGAGAGTTCTAGAGGCAGAACAAACACAGATAATTCAATAAGGATGAAAACAGCTCTCCAGTGGATTACATCAGCAGTACTTTGTTGTTAATTGCTGCTTTTAAAATTATTAAATTTTTGCACTCCATGGTGTATCGTTACATTTTGTACTAACTGCCTGTATATAATAAAATACGTTTTCTTACAGAGGCAGCATGAGTTACTAACTGTGCTAGCTCAGAACAAACATTATGAATAAGGTCACAATAAATTCAGACCCCTTGAAGTTCAATTAAAGGTACAGTTGCTTCAGATTTATGAAGAC
The DNA here is from genome assembly GCF_019279795.1 of Protopterus annectens. Taxonomy (NCBI): domain Eukaryota; kingdom Metazoa; phylum Chordata; order Ceratodontiformes; family Protopteridae; genus Protopterus; species Protopterus annectens. Next base: position 1,190,430,134 of record NC_056733.1, on the reverse strand, counting down.
TGTTGTCTTGATTGAGATGTGCTTATCGCTGCAATTACAAATGTCATGAAGACAAATGCATCATATGTGATGCTTTATTTGTATTTAAGGATCTACTGGCTAGATTTCAAGTTGAATCATAGCCACTTGGCTAAAAACAAATTGCTAAATGATTAGTAGTGTAGTAAGGGGAATTATCTGTATATGTTCTACTTTTTACTTCTCAGAAATTTTGGAGTTATCAGCATCACTTGCATATTTGTGCATATGTAAATTTGAGCCTTTGTATCATTTCCTGAATTGGTACGTTTTGTCTTTAAATTGATGTGGATGGCAGACAAAGCTACTGTGACTGGAAATGTAACACAGCTTTTTAGTAACCAGTAAAAATGTTTTTCTCTATTAGAATTTATTATAAATATTGGTCCTTTACCTTTTTCTTTTCTGTCCTTTGTTGATGTTTATTTACACATATAGGTATTCTAGTTAGCAAGCTAAATAGTTGAAAAAATGATGTCTACATAACTGGGAAGACAATGCTGATTATTGATTATATCAATTTCAATGCAGCTTATTATGATCTCAATAAAATCTTCTGCTTTCATTAGTGAAAAAACAATTGTGTTTATGAATATACTGACTAGAGTTAGGTAAGAAATAGAAATTTATCAACATTCATTTATTATATGTCTGTAGTGTATATATTCTCACATATTGGAGAGAGTTATGAGAACAAGTACAAATTAATATTATGGAAATGTACCATTAATGTGTTATCAATTGTTTAGAAATAAATGATCTGCATATGTTTATATGCTAATATAGCCATGTGTTCATTATCAGTCACATGGCTGTTGTGGTGGATTTGGTGTTTTGTGTAAATTGAAATTTTCTGCATGACTCTAATGAAAACAAAAATCTAAGCAGAGATGAAATAGTTGTTGTGGCCTCAATTTGAAAGAATTTACAACTTGCAAATGGAGAGAAAAGAAAAACTCTGACAGACTCAAGTAGCTGGGTCAAATTTTTGGAGGGAGATGGAAGGATAGGAAATGGAATGAGTGGAAAGGCTTACTGGATTTCCAGATTATAAAGAAAATATTGAAGGAAGGCAAGGACAGAAGAGTCCTACGTACCGGAGGAATTATGTCAATTCCTATCCATACACTAGCACTGCGGAGTTCCAGCACTTGGAAAGATGGAAAACTGTTCATTTTCTTCTTAACTTCAGTCAGGTGATAAGCTACACTCAAGTGAATTATTACTTTAGATTTTAGCCATCATTCTACATTGCTTATTGTTCTTCTGCATTTTGATCGATGAAGCTATTAGCAAAATCAGCTTTTACAGTTTTGTTGGAGCTCTGAAGGGAGTCAGATGCTTTACTGTCAAGCTATTTAGTTGTTATCCACAGTAAGCTTAGGGGATTGTACTCTCAGTTATAAATCAGTTCACCAAGTAGCTTCAAGAGGCAAAATGTTTATTAAGTAATAATGATACTGGCATCTTTTGGCAAATACAAATTTTGTAAAGGATTCTATTGAACAGAGGTCTGTATGTAACCTATGAACAGGTTAGACAGAAACACTTACATTTTCAGTGCTGAATAAACTATGTTAATGGGCATTTTTGGAAGAAATCTCACAAAATAGTTGGATGACTTGAAAAGGCCACAAAGGAAACAAATGAGTTATTTCATACATTTTACAGGGAATGTCATCCCTCTGTTCCTTTAGTGGATTTTTTCATATATTCCTTGTTATTTGTAGATTCATCATCATCATCACCAACCTCCTTTTTCTTATTTTCTACATGGGCCAGGGTGTCACATCGACAGTCACCATCACTCATGATTCATTGTCACTCTCTTACTTCCTTTAACAGTCATGCCTGACAGTCACAGGTTGTCTATCACATAATCCATTCATCTCTGGATGCCCTTATTTATTCTTGCCTTCTTCATTTCTGCCCCAAATCTACATCGCCAGGTTGCTTCATTTTTTTTCTTTACTTGCCTTTACATGTACCTGAACCAGTATAATCTGTACTTTCATAATTTTTTGCAATTGGAGCTACTTCAGCTATTGCTTTAATGTCAGTATTCCTTCATCTGTCCCACACTATGCATCCCACCCACTCACCTCAGGCACATTGTCTCCATCACCTTTATGTTCCTCAGCTGCTCTGTCTTCATTGTCCACGTTTCAGTACCATACAGTAGTATTGGTCACACCACTGTTTTGTACACCTTACTTTCAACTTCTTTGTTACTCGTCTGTCATACACTACCCTGAAATACTTTGACAGTTGGCTGCAGCTCCTCTGATTCTAGCTTTGATTGCTTCATTCAGACCTGACTTCCCCACAACCACCCTTCCCAGATACTTGAAGCAGTTAACCTGTTCCACTATTTTTCTTCTGTCTCAGTTTTCAGCTTCCTCTGATTCTCCATTTTAATGCATTTATAACCGACTCACCTTATAACCGACTCACCTGTACTTGGTTGCATTCCATGTTTCCTCAGTTTTGCATTCCATTATCGTATCATTTGCTGAAGTTCTTGTTTATAATCTACCTGTAATGCCACACTGTCTGCATACAACAGCATTGTTTATCTGTCCCTTTTGAGCTTTTTGGTAAGTTAATATATCAACAATATGAACAGCAGTGGGCGTATTGCTGAACCCTGATGCTTACCCACTTTCTTAGGGAATCCCTGCTTAAGTCTGTCAGTGTTCCTGGGGCTTTTAACCATCACACAACTGACCAAATCAGATTTCTTGGAACCATGTCAAATGTTTTCTTCATATCTAGGGATGCCCAGTTGGACCCTTTCTTCATTTGTAGCTTGCTCTCAACTATCTGTTTCACTGCAAACCTTGGATAAGTTGTGCTGCATTCTGATATGAATCCAGACTGTTCATCTCCAATCTTTCTTTCTACTTCTCTGCATATTCATTTATCAGTCATCCTCTCCAGAGCTTTGCTGCAGTGTGACATGGGGTTGATACCTCTATACTGCTCACAGTATAATTTCCCCTTTATTCTTACCCACTGGTACTGGAATGCTTATTCTTAAGTCATTTGTTATACTCTCTTCTCTCCTTACTGCTATGAATAATCTTTCAATCCATTTATCCCTGAACGCCCACATCATGATCATATTTGTTGTGACCTCATTTTAGCTTGTTGCTTTCTCTGACTTCACTTTCCTTAGTGCTGTTCTTATTTTTTCTAGTGTGGACTATTCTGCTTTATCTTTAACTGTAGGCTGAAGTTGGGGAAGTACAGCTTCTGCTGAGTTTTCTTAATTTTGAAGCTGCTGGAAGTATTCATTCCATCTACTTTTGATGTTTTGTGAACTGGTGATCAGCTTGCTCCTGGCATCCATTATGAAGGGTAACATATGACTATATTCTTTATCGTTCTGTCTTTGTCTTGCAACCTGATAGGGTTTCTTTGTGCCATCTGCTGAGTCTCTTTCCAGAAGCTTATAGAGTGCTTCTGATGCTATTGCAACTGCTCTCTTAGCCACTTCTTAGCCAACCAGTATTCCTTCATAGCCTGGTCTGTCTTTTCTATCTTCCACTTTTTCCTGCACTCCTTTCTACTTTTGATGATTTCATAGACATCCATATTCCATTATCCGAGAGATGCCTCCAGGTGAATCTGCAGTTAACTCCTACTGACGCCTCTAGATGTCAAGTATTGCTTGTTCATATTTGCATCAATAATTCCAAAGCCATGTTATGTAGAAGGTTTTAAAAAAAATCATCTTAAAGCTTGCACAATGGCAAACTCAAATGCATTAATATCTGACCTCTGTCTAGTGCAGGTAAATAGATATTAACTGCTGCTTTTATGATATTAATTTATACAGATATAATTTTCTCATTTTTCTAAATATCTCAAAAACCAGGAAACAGACAGAACTCCTTAGCCTCATATGGAAGCTCTCATTTAGATGAATAAAATGCTGCTGGCAGTATGTGTGTAACCTGAGTGGTTGCTAAAATATTGTAAGCTGTTTACAAATTATTGCAAATGTAATAGTTACTGTGTTTACTGTGACTTATAAAATTTGGTTTAAGAGCTAGAACCTAAAGAATACTACCACTATAAAAATAGTTTGTGCTAAAGAGTTTGCCATTTATATTTGTTTCATAACTCCTATGGTTCCAGAAATATGAACATTTGTTTGAAATGTGAGGACATAATTTGATTCTGTCAAAAGGCTTAGGCTCTGCCCATTAGAAGTTACAGTGCAAACGTCTTGAGCTCCATTAGAGTGAATGAGTTAAGTATCTTATTTCCATACCTGGTTCAGCTGTATATCTGTTCTGTAGTCCTCAAAAATGTTATTTTGAGGTGCTGCTTCAACTACACATATTTCCTCATCTTCCTGAAATGCTAGAGCCCAGAGTAATTCCTTGAACTTTTGTGCTTTCTCTCCACTCAACTTCCAGGTTTTCAGCTTAGTCTTTGTTGACCTTAAAGTCTTCTCTGACCACTGCCTGAAGCCATTTGTAGCAACCAGCAGTTATACAGTGGGCCAACTATTTCACTGGGGATGACTTTGCAATCTCTGTTCCTATCCCAAAGGCCTTTCCTAACTAGGAGGACGTCTTCCTGAGTTGAATATTGTCCACACTTGCATGTGATTTTCTGACTGTGTCTCTTTTCTAACTAGAAGGAAGTCTACCTAATTTGAATATATCCACTCTTGTACATGCTTTTGTGGCTGTCTCTCTTGCTGAGCCATGTGTTGATATCTACCAAGCCATTTTCCAGGCAGAAGTCTAGAATGCCCTCTCCTTCTTCATTTCTTATGCTCCAACCATGTGAACCCAGGCAGTCCTCATATTCTCTTCTGTCTGTCTCGATATGTAAATTTAGGTCACCCATTAACAATACTAACTAGTTGTCCTGCTTTATCTTGTAGCTCATGCAACTGCTGCCTGAATGCATTCTTTTCCTCAGTATCATAACCCTGCTGTGGGGCATAGGCTGAGTTTATCAGTACTGCCCTATTCTTAAAAAGGGCGAGTAAAAGCTTCCGCAAAACACCATGGCTCGATCAATAAAACAGTAACTTTAATAGCATGTTAAAAGACTTGAAATAGACTTGGCAAAAGTAAAAATAAAGCAGGAATACAATGATAAAGATAAGCGCTTTCATCTAAAGATAGCCTTCTTCAGATCATAATACATTTCCTGCATAGAGATCCTTTTAAAAGGCGAACATCCAATCACTGATTAAAACTAAACCAATATCCTCCAATCAAAATTCATTTCCTGCATCAAAGTCATTAGAGGACAAGTAGCTAATCACAAGCTTAAAACAGGGACACGCCCTTTTGGTCACCCAATGAAGTGACTTTTAATTGCAATAATTCACAAGCCAAAGCAACCAATCTTTAGCTTAGAGCAGGGCCATACTCTCTGTGTCAACCAGTGATGCATCATCCAATCAAAGCTGTTATACGGGTCGAGCCTCCTGAATTTAGCCTATCACCAATCTTCTCACTTTGACAATAGGTTTCAAAGGTACTACGTTGTTTTAGTCCAGAGAGCAATGTGCTCTCATAATTATAAACAAATTAATGGATTACAGTCCGATTCTTTGTATCCCATTAGTTTAGCATTTGATGGAAACAATCCACTGCTTTAAATGCAAAGCCATAAATGGGATTGATGGCAGAGTACATAACCAATATATTAATGGAATTGGCATTCCTTTTAACTCGCAAATGAGATAGCTTCCTTCGGATCATAATAGAAATCTTTAAAAATCTTTTTTATAAAAGGCAAATGACTAGATTCCATCATCCAATCATGATCTATTTCCTATGTCAATACCATTAGGGACCAAGTTGCTATTCACAAACTAGAACCAGGGACACACCCTCTTGGTCAGCCAATGGAATGGCTTCCAATCACAATTGTTCACAGAGCAAACCAACCAATCTCTAACTTGGGGCAGGGTTAGGCCTTCCATGTCAGCCAATGATGTAGTATCCAATCAAAACTAATGTATAGATCAAGCCTCCTGAATTCAACCTATCCCCATTCTCCTCGCTTTGAGTATAGGTTTCAAGGGAACTATGCTATTTAAGCCCGGAGGGCAATGCGCTCTCAAGTTCATGGTCCAATCTATTTCCCTGATTTCAGTCCGATTCTTTATGTCCCCTTTTCTTAGCATTTGGTGAATGCATTCCACTGCTTTGAATTTAAATATATGGGTGGGGTGCATGGCAATACACATAGCCAATGCATTGTTAGGATCAGCATTTCTTATATCTCGCAAGTGGAGTAGAATTCGATCCTTGAAGTGCTGTTTAGTTTTGCCAATATAAAAAACTCTGCAAAGGGAGCAGGAAGACAAATAAACTAAATTTTGTGTATATTGTAATTCGCAAATACATTAAAAGTATAAGTTCTATTAGAAACAGGGTGAACAAAAGTATTGCTGCTGTCGATAGAGGTGCATGCTTTGCACCGATAACATCTGGATGTTCCTTGCTTGGTCGAAGGTGCCTGATGAACCTGCCTTATTAGGAACAGATACCACCACACCACCCAACCCACTCTAACGGTAGAACGGAACAAAAAGAACTTCAAAGCTAATGACCTAATCAATGCACTAAAATTCAATAACTGGACTCTCCTAATTCAACTACCACTAGATGAAGCTGTGCAATACTGTAACTCAACTTTCCTTAAAATCCTAAATAAGCATGAACCATCCCGAACCATTAGAGTCAAAACTAACTACGCCCCTTGGCTAACAAAAGAGACAAAAATTATAATGAAAGATAGGGACAAAGCTTGGTTACAATTTCATAAACACAAAACCACTTCCTTGAAACAAAACTATTTAGAACTCCACAACAAAGCCAAAAAAAACCAGATTAAAATAGACAAAACTAATTACTATGAAACCATGCAAGAAAAATATGCTCATAACCCTCAAAAATTCTGGGCCACAATAAATAGTTTACTGCACCCTGGAAAATCTACCACCCCTACCCCTGTATTACCAAATAACCATGATAACACCCCCACACAATTCAACAAATTCTTTACCAAAACAATACAAGCCCTGGCCAACACCCAAAATCGAATTACCAACCCCATACCAAAACTTGAACAAAACAATTCCTATAGGTTTTCCCTGCACCCAGTGCCTACTAAAACTATTACTAAACTCCTGAAAAAACTTAAACCAACCACACTGGCAGCAGACAAACTTCCAGCCAACTTCCTTCAGATAACAGCTTAGACCATAGCTAATCCTATATCCATTCTTATAAATAGATCAATATCTGAATGTACAGTACCCACCTTGTGGAAAATATTACATATTATTCCACTCCACAAAGGAGGTAAATCCCTAAAGCTCACCAACTACCACACAATAGCAATTCTATCACCTTTATCAAAAATATTAGAGAGAGTAGTTCACTCTTAACTAATGCAGTACCTCCTGAAAAATAACCTATCTAATTCTCAGCACGGCTTTAAACCTTGCCGTAGCACCACCACAGCACTACTTTCATTTACCAGCATAGTTAATCACCATAGAAACAAGGGACTATTCATATCCTCCATATTGCTAGACTTAGCTAAAGCCTTTGACATGGTAAACCATAGCATGCTTCCTTCTCGAAGCTCTATCTATCCTTAACATAAACTCTTGCACGATATCATGGTTTAGTAACTACCTATCAGGCCGTCAGCAAGCAGTGCTATGGCAGGACCAATTGCCCTCCATATTACCAGTATCCATAGGTGTCCCTTAAGGATCCACTCTTGGTCCCTTGCTGTTCTTCCTATTTACAAACCAGATAGTTGCATCCTCACTCTCTGCCACAGTAGTGCAATACGCAGATTGCACCACCATTATATGTGCCGCCTCTACCATAAATGAAGTGCAAACATAACTCAAAAGAAATTTGCTTTAGCTGAAGCATGGTTCACCAACATCAAACTTCTTAATCCCAAAAAAAAGTGACCTAATTCTCTTCGGCCCTAGTAGACCTCCTCATCTAAGCAGTGATTTCACCATAATCTCCAAAAATAACATCAAAATCACCTCAACAACTCACACAAAACTGCTAGGGGTAGTAATCAATAGCAACCTCAGATTTGACATTCACATAGCCCAAACAATCAAGAAAGTAAATAAAAAGCTTGGTCTCCTTTATTGAAGCAAACAGTTCATATCCAAGAATACCAAATCCACAATTGCAAGAACTCATTTCTTATCCATCCTCCTTTATGCCTCCCCTATACTGACAAATCTTCGCCACACCGAACTTAACAAAATGGAATCTTGTTACAACAAGATTGCCAAGTTCGCATCTGAGGCCTCTCATAGATCCCATCACTGTCTTACCGTCAAGCAGCTCAACTGGCTTGAACTGCCCCAACTACTGCTACTTAATCAACTCTCAACAGAACACAAACTTTACTACTTGCCTGACAAAACGCCAGCACTACAGTATCTAATTCAGCCCTACACAACCACCAGAACCTTAAGATCTAGTAACCAAAACCTTATAAGTGTCATCAAACACAAAAATGATGCATGTAAATCTCTTTTTGCCTGCACTAATGCCAGAATCTGGAACCAACTCCCAAAGCACATAACTTCTACAACCTCTGCCTTCCAATTTAAAAAAACTCCTCAAAACCCACTATTCAAACAACTGGCTTTGCTCTTGTGACTCCCCAGGTTAAGCCCCACCACTGCACTGTTGCATGAATTCTTCTGCTAAGGATCACCTGTTTCTTTCTCCAGTTACCCAGGTATACCTGTTCTACCCCAAACATAAAGGCTTTTCAGAATGAACTACTATCAAAACTTTTGTACTTTTTTTCTCCATTATTGTACTACTTTTAATCTTATAATGTACTGCATATATTCCTTACAACAAGAAATTGTTAAACTCTGACTATTACATGCTGAAATGTAGTCTTGTATATACTGTATATATTCCTTTCAACAACAGGTTGTTAATATCTGCATATTGAATGCTGAAATGTATTCTTAGATGTAAGCTCAAATCCTCACTTATGTACTGTACTGTATTTGGAGCTTTTCTCCCCAGGCCACCACTGAAAATGGACCTCTGTCCAGTCGGACATTCCCGATTATCAAATGTAAAATAAAATAAATAAAAAATAAAAAAATGCCAAAAGCCATCCTTGTTACACAAAAGACTTTTAATATTTTTCATGTTTTTAAACAAAAAACTGGGGTGATCCCCAACAATATTCTTAATCTTTTCATCAGCTGTTAAGACCGGCCAATATTTCCGAATTGTTTCACAGACACATTTGTTTTCAGTGCTATAAATTAACAAACATTTGAGATGCATGTTCCTAATCCTAAGGTTCGGAGAGGAGGAAGAAGTCTCTGGTTCACTACAATAGGGGCATCCCTTATTAGCTCTAATTATGTTGGTACTGGTTGTCAGCCTGAAGTCCAAATCTTTATAGCCTCTTGCCTTCAAGTTGTGATGCAACTTGTCATATTCTATTTGGAAGTCCTCATCATTGGTGCAGAGCCGGGAAATCCTTGTAACTTGCATCCCAGTCATATTTTTAGTAATATTCTAGAAAATCAAGTTACAAGGATTTCCCAGCTCTGCACCAGTGATAAGGACTTCCAAACAGAATATGGCAGAGTTTTTTATATTGGCAAAACTAACCAGCATTTCAAGGATCGAATTCTACGCCACTTGCGAGATATAAGAAATGCTGATCCTAACAATGCATTATCTATGCATATTGCCACCCACCCCACCCATAGCTTTAAATTCAAAGCAGTGAAATGCATTCACCAAACGCTAAGAAAAGGGGAAATAAAGAATCAGACTGAAATCCAGGAAATAGATTGGATCGTGAACTTGAGAGCGCATTGCCCTCCTGGCTTAAATAACATAATTCCCTTCAAACCTATACTCAAAGCGAGGAGATTGGGGCTAGGCTGAATTCAGGAGGCTTGATCTATACGTTAGTTTTGATTGGATACAACATCATTGGCTGACATGGAAGGCCCAATCATGCCCCAGGTTAGAGATTGGTTGCTTTGCTCTGTGAACTCTTGTGATTGGAAGCCATTCCATTGGCTGACCAAGAGGGTGTGTCCCTGGTTCATGTTCGTGACTAGCAACCTGGTCCCTAATGGTACTGACATAGGAAATAGATCATGACTGGATGATGGAATCTAGTCATTTGCCTTTTATAAAAAAGATTTTTAAAGATTTCTATTATGATCCAAAGGAAGCTATCTCATTTGGGAGTTAAAAGGAATGCCACTTCCATTAATATATTGGCTATGTACTCTGCCATCAATCCCATTTATGGCTTTGCATTTAAAGCAGTGGATTGTTTCCATCAAATGCTAAACTAACAGGACACAAGGAAATGGACTTTAATCCGAGAAGTTGATTTGTTTATAATTATGAGAGCACATTGCTCTCTGGACTAAAACAATGTAGTACCTTTGAAACCTATTGTCAAAGTGAGAAGGTTGGTGATAGGCTAAATTCAGGAGGCTTGACCCATATAACAGCTTTGATTGGATGAAACATCACTGGTTGACACAGAGAGTAGGGCCCTGTGCTAAGCTAGAGATTGGTTGCTTTGGCTTGTGAATTATTGCGATTGGAAGTCACTTCATTGGGTGACCAAACAGGAGTGTAACTGTTTTAAGCTTGAGATTATCTACTTGGCTTCTAATGACTTTTATGCAGGGATGGATTTTGATTGGAGGATATTGGTTTAGGTTTAATCAGTGATTGGATGCTTGCCTTTTAAAAGGATCTCTATAGAGGAAATGTATTATGATCTGAAGAAGGCTAATTTTAGCCGAAAGCGCTTATCGTTATCATTGCATTCCTGCTTTATTTTTACTTTTGCCAAGTCTATTTCAAGTCTTTTAACATGCTATTAAAGTTTATTGATCGAGCCGTGGTGTTTTGCCAAAGGTTTTACTCGCTGTTTTCACCTTTTCTCTCGGCAGCTTTAGCAGTATCAGCAGAATTTTTGTTTGCCTATTCTTAAAAAGGGAGTCTGATTGCCATGACCTGTCACTAATTCTGATGACATCCCTCACTGTCTTCTGAAGGCCCTCACTCATCACAATTCCACCACCACTTTATCCTGTCCCTGAGTAATAGACTCTGAATCCCAAGCTAAGTTGCTTTTTTTTGCACTGACCTGCCATCTTGTCTCCTAGATACAGAGTATGTCTAGCCTTCTCCATATAATCATGTCATCTACTTCCAAGTTGCTTTCTGTCAGTGAACCTATACTGAGTGTAGCGATCCTAAGTTCATGTTTGGCTGCCTGACTAGTCTTACATCCAGCTTTCACTCAACAGAGCTATTCCAGGTAACCCAAGCTGGGTATCTGGGCATATCCAAGCTAGTAGCTTATTGACCCAGGAATGCCAAGCTTTATGATAGCCACACACTGCTCTCAGGGGTGCATAGACATCTCTCACCATTATCATGGGTCCTTGGCATATGTTGGAATAGGCCATGTTCTCAATCTTCTTTTCTTCGGCAAATACCCATGCTCATTTTTAGTTACATTAGTCAATGTGAACCAATCACCAAGAGACAATTTTTCTGCCATCTAGTTGCTAGCACTCAGAAAGCACGCAGCCTGTGATCCATGTTTTCCTATCTAGAGGATACTGTATACCACAGTTGATACCCAAAGCATGTAGTTTATGCAGTTCCTCCATGTTAGACATCATCTTGACTCTGTGCTGCTACCCTCAATTCCTTTCTTGTGTGAGTTTGAAGTGGAAACATCCAACATATTTTTGTGTGGTGGGTGGAATCACTATAAGGAAGGGTTGACATAAAGGTTAATATTTTCACCATGTACAAGGTTCAGACCTGGCCTCTGGTCAATGTGTGTGGTCAATGTGTGTATGGAGTTTGCATGTTCTCTCTGTGTGTCTCTCATGGGTTACTTCTATCTCTAAACATGCTGAATGTTTCCATCTCAAACTTAATGGAGTTGTGGGCAGCAGCACAGACTCCAGATGTTGCAGTTTAGGGGGAAGTGTTTATTAGACCAAAAGCTTTGAGCATTTACTGTGGTGTGTAGTATCCTCAAGATAGGAGAACACAGATCACAGACTGCATGTCATGGCGGGATAACAATTGCTTTTTGGAGGCCAAATCTAATGTTAAGAATTTGTGGCTGGCCAAGTCTGCAGATGATTGCAAACTTGGTGTCATGATAAATTACTCAGAGGACACATAGACCCTCCATTAGGATCTTTCTCAAACAAACAGCTGGTGTGAAAACTGGGGACCTTAACTAAATTACAAGAAATGTATAATTGTATCATTTATCAGGCATGACTACCCCTGAAAATATCACATTAATAATACACTCCTAAAAATGTATCTCATAGTTAGGAATCTGGGAACCTTTGTTAAAAATCAACTGTCCTTTGATCACCCCGTATCCAGTGCTGTAAGGAAATCCTTTTTCATTGCACAGCTTATATCTAAAGGTATTGCATCCAGGTGCTGGGAAATAATTGCTCCACTGTGTTCAGCATTTATTAGAAAAACCACTGAGTGCAATACCCCTTTCAGTATGTACCGGTCTAAACATTTGTTACAATTGGAATGACTGCAATGTTTACTAACTAAATAAATCAAGAGCCTACATTGTAAACACTATGTAGATCATCTCAAAACCTTACCTCCTGTTGTCAATATCATGCGAGCTGTTGAAAGACAACCTCTGCCTTACATATAGAGCTTCAACAGACCCAAATCTGTCAGACCTACTACACACTTGCAAGTCTGATGGTATCAAACACCTGCTCAAGGTATCTCAATCTCTTCTGCAAAGCTACCATCATCATAATCAATCCTCTTTTTCCCATTTTTCTAATGGGGATGAGGCGTTGTGTCAACTGTCACCATCTCTCTTGATTCACTGCCACTCTCCTACTTTCTTCGTCAGTCATGCCTGAATATCACAGGTCTTATTGCACACAATTCATCGATCTCTTTACTGGACAATCTTGTTTCCTCATGCCTTCTTCCTGTCTATCCCAAATGATCTTCACCAGATCGTATTCTGCTTTTCTGCATGTGTCCAAACCACAGTAATCTGTTCTCTTTGACCTTTTTTGCAATTGAAGCTACTTTGGCTTCTGTTCTGATGTCCTAATTTTTTCATCTATCCTACAGTGTACATTCTGTCACCCATCTGAGGCACTTCTTCGACATCCCCTCTACCTTCTTCAAGTGCTGTGCCTTTACTGCCTAGGTTCCTGTACCATACAGTAGTACTGAATAAACCAATATTTTGTACGTAGCTTCTTTGACATTTTTTCTGTCATACACTACCCCCTGCTGCTCTGTGCAAGTTGGCTGTAGCTCCTTTGATTCTTGCCTCATGGAGTTTTCAAGTTCACCCAGAGTCTCTGTGGAGTTTCTTCCACTTCCCAAAAATATGCTCTTACTGTTTCCACCTCCGAGTCACCCAAGATTGAAGTTAAGGGCAGTAGCACAGACTGTAGATGGTACCCTGTAGGTGGAAGAAGTGTATAAACCAACTAGTTTGGACATCAGTTGTAGTGCACAGTATCCCCAAAATAAGAGAACACAGATCACAGACTGCATGTGGCTTCAGGGCAAGCCACTTGACAGTGTAAAAACACTGGTTCTAGATTATTCAGTCATGCTAACTAATGTGAAATCAACATGGGTATTTGGCAGTGATAACTGTGTTGCAGACCCTGCCTACTCTAACGTACACCAAGGAGTTATGCTTATGGTGGGAGGGGTGTGTGTGCCCTAATTGTCAATTGTGTGCCACCATAACAACAATCAGCTCTGAGTCAATAAGCTACTGGCTGACCAGTGTTCAGTTGCCCAGCTTGAGTTGCTTGGGATAGCTCTGGAGAGTGAAAAGCTGAATGTAAAACCAGTCAACCTGCTAAACATGATCACTTTCAAAAAACAAATAGAATATATTGGAGGGACAGGTTTGTATCACAGGTAATACTACTTCTCTTCCAATCCACATAATTTATTCTATTCAAAAGTAATTTGGCACAAATTCATCCCCAAATCAGAACTTCTGTCCCTAATGGATAAGGGTAAATGTTGCAACACATCATTACTCAACCTTTCTCTGAGTTTTTTTCATGCAAAATATGAGGGTTAAAAACTACCAAGGGAAAGTAAGACTATGTTTCTTAAGATTCTCACAGAGGAATAGCCTCTTTCTTCTTCTCTTTCAGCTATTCCTGTTAGGGGTTGCCACAGGGAATCATTTGTTTCCATTTCTTCCTGTCCTCTACATCTTGCTCTGTCACACCAACCACCTGCATATCCTCTCTCACCACATCCATAAACCTTATCTTAGGCCTTCCTCTTTTCCTCTTACCTGGCAGCTCCATCCTTAGCATCCTTTTTCCAATATACCCAGCATCCCTCCTCAGCACGTCCAAACCAATGCAGTCTCACCTCTCTGGCTTTGTCTACAAACCGTCCAACCTGAGCTAACCCTCTAATATACTGATTCCTAATCCTCTCCATCCTTGTTGCACCCAGTGCAAATCTTAACATCTTTAACTCTGCCACATCCAGCTCTGACTCTTGCCTTTCTGTCAACGCCACCGTCTCCAACCCATATAACACAGCTGGTCTCACTACCCTCTTGTAGACCTTCCCTTTCACTCTTACTGGTACCCATCTGTCTCAAATCACTCCCGAGACTCTTCTCCATCTGTTCCACCCTGCCTGTACTCTCTTCTTCACCTCCCCTTCCACACTCACCATTACTCTGAACTGTTGATCCCAAGTACTTAAACTCATCCACCTTCGCCATCTCTACTCCCTGCATCCTCACCATTCCTCTATCCTCCCTCTTATCCACACACATATATTCTATCTTAGTCCAGCTGACCTTCATTCCTTTCCTCTCTAGAGCATATCTCCACCTCTGCAGCACCTCCTCAACCTGGTCTCTACTCTCACTACAGATCACAATGTCATCTGCAAATATCATAGTCCATGGGGCCGCCTATCTGATCTCGTCTGTCAACAATGTCCATCACCACTGCAAATAAGAAAGGGCTCAAAGCTGATCCTTGATGTAATCCCACCTCCACCTTAAATGCATCCATCACTCCTAACGCAGACCTCACCACTGTCACATTACCCTCATACATATCCTGTACCACTCTTACATACTTCTCGACCACTACCGACTTCCTCATACAAATACCACGACTCCACTTTAGGCATCTTGTCATATGTCATCTCTAAGTCCACAAAGACACAATGCAACTCCTTCTGACCTTCTCTATATTTCTCCATCAACACTCTCAGAGAAAACATTGCATCTGTAGTGCTCTTTCCCGGCATGAAACCATACTGCTGATCAGTAATCATCACCTCCCTTCTTAACCTAGCATCCACTACTCTTTCCCATAACTTCAAGCCCCCCCCCATAGAGGAATAGCCTAGTAAGTACATATGATCCTATGGAAGGCACACATAGAAAGCTGAAGAATAAATGAAAATGTGAACAGAGAAATGTCAGCTACAATGCTAGCATCTATTTACAAAAGTACTTAGTCTGTCTGGATCATGAGATCCCATCGTGACTTTACAGATTAATTACAATTTCTTTCTGAAACTATAGCACATAATTGCATCAGTATATGTAATCAACATAATTAGTATGTGGTAGAGTATAAAACTGCAGAACATGGCATTAATGGGAAAATAGTGCGTATGACAAATGCGTATATAATTCCAGGAAAATATGAAACGGAAATTGTGCAATTGGTGTTTTCTTTCATATGGGATTCAAGATTAAACCCAGTGAAAAGAGGTGTGTTTTATATGAGTGAATATGAAGTGGGAGTGGGAGTATTGAGGGGGGGATGTTACCATAGCTTCAAGTAAAAAGCAGTGGAAACAAAGTCATTTCCACTTTTTACCCTTTTTGGTGACCACAGCTGTATCAGAAGTAGTTGTTTGTTTGGGGGTGATGACAACAGCACAGCTGTCAGCTATAACTTATTTTAAGAAGTTACTGATGTCAGTCTGACTGTGGTGGTGGTGCTGCGGTAGCGTTGTCGCCTCACAGTAAGACACTGTCCGGTTCGATTCTTAGCTAGAGCGTCTTCTGTATGGAGACGTGTGAATGGGCGTACCTTCATTGAAGGTTGTTAGTCAGGCCTGACAAGCCGGTATGTAAAATTCAACTGCCAATCATTAGCAGACCGGAGTTCCGCAGTGGTGACCCCTAACTGGGAAAAGCCGAAAGAAACAAACTGATGTTGTCAGTCTGAGTATTTATTTATTTTATTTTACATTTGTTAACCGAGAAAGTCTGACTTGGAATGAAGCCAATTTTCAGCGGAGGCCCGGGGAGAAAGGCTGGGCTTAACTGCCCAGTGTTATTCTACAATGAAAGGATCTGTCACATATTCATTGTTATGACTTTTTTCTGAATTTTTTTTAATGAATAGCCATGGTAAATAAGATTGAATCGTATTATTTAATCGAAGGAAGTGTTTATAGATGGGAGGAAATAGTTGTTTTATTTACCATACTGTAAGCTTCCTAGCTGAAGTTGTTAGTGACTGTTCAGTATTATGCCCATTTGTTCCATATTGACAAAAGCAGTGCTGTGTTCTGTATTTTGGAGATAGAGAGTTGAAAGTATGGAAGGCACTTGGTAGAAGACAGCAAATGACAAATTGTGGCTGATCACAGTAATGTTTAGTGCCTTCAGGTTTGAAGCTAAAATATGTTACTGTGGGTGATGTCACTTTTTCTGGCAGGCCAAGATAGATCTATCAGCATTGGTAAAAATGTACACTGCCTACAGCACAATGCATTTATTTTATGGAAATTGACATGATATAGATAGATAGATAGATAGATAGATAGATAGATAGATAGATAGATAGATAGATAGATAGATAAATATGGGTCTATGTGATAAGATTGAGAGTTTAAAAGACTGAAAACAAAAATATTTAAAACTCAAAATATCAAAAACATTTTTAATGCTGGGGCAAGCACTGCTGCACCACTCATGTGGGGAGCAAAGCCCCTCACACCCCCTGATAATTATATATAACAATTCCAAGTCTCCATAACAGTGTAGAATGGGCAAATTCCCATTTTGATATATGGGTTTTCAGTGTTTTGAACTCTAGATCTTATGACGTAGAACCATATCTATCTCTCTCTCTCTCTCTATAGATATATATATATATATATATATATATATATATATATATATATATATAAATATATATATATATAGGTTCAGTTTTAAATGTTGAAAACTCCAAACCTCAAATTTCTAAATCTCAATGTTCAGAAGTGAAGTTCGAAGTTTTGGAATCTTGAAATTTATCAATGGAGATCGCCGTAAAGTGCGGAATGGGAACTTTACCATTCTTTTCACTAGAGTGCGATCTTGGAGTTAGTGTATTTACATTGGAGGGGTGTGGGGGGTGAAAGGGTGCTTGCCCCTTGCAAAAACATGATGTATGAGGTTTTCTTCTTTTAGGTGTTTTTTATTTTGCATTTTGAGATTCCAAGACCTCGTACTTCTGAACGTCAGGATTTATAGGTTCAAGGTTATGAGATATCGAAATATAAAAGTAGACCAATATATATATATATAT